>NW_011333193.1:393420-403063 GCF_000735185.1 Notothenia coriiceps | reverse complement strand
ATATGGGCGTTACGTGAAGCCCGCAAAAGCTGCACCGCATTTCGAGTCGGTTGTGATTTATAAAGGGAAACAGGCGTAGGAAGTGCCGTACGCACTTTCCTCGCCGGTACGGAATGTTTGGTGAATCGGAAAGTGGCGGAAAATGTATGGACCTATTTTTCGGATTTCTACTACGTAAGCAACCTTCCCACGTCAATCCTACGCACGGCGTTATACATGAGGACCCTGAGCTGGCTGCCATTACAAGTAGTGGTTTGGGATTGTAGCAATGCAGTTGCAGTTGTTTTGCAATTTACTTGATATATGTTGCAATGCAGGCATGTGTTCAATTGTTTATAGCCTGCATTTATTTTCTGATTAGACTTTTATAAATCATTTAATTTTAACTAAGAGTGAAACACTTGATGTGTTATCTTTATGTGTGTGTTTGTGTGTGTGTGTGTGTGTGTGTGTGTGTGTGTGTGTGTGTGTGTGTGTGTGTGTGTGTGTGTGTGTGTGTGTGTGTGTGTATGTTCTGAAATGCACTTCAAATGATCACTTTTCTCTTGATTTCCCTTTGATATTTTGTTTAGGTACAGTGTTGCAGCTAATTGATTGATTGTTTTATGGGTATTCTGTGTTGAGATGGTGCAAATATTTTTAATACATATCTAATATCTTTCTAATACTTTTCTCTTGTGTTGTTCTTTCACATAACTAAGACTATAGAAGTGTAAAAAATGCTACGTCAGATTATTCCAAGGGACATACTGTACATGTCAAGTCAAGTCAATTTTTATTTATATAGCCCAAAATCACAAATCAGAATGAGGGGGTCCTTGGTGTATTCTCTATCTTGTAAGGGGTCCTTGGCTGAAAAACAATTGAGAACCTCTGCTCTAACGTACCTGCTTCTTGGGGCTCAGGCTCCTTAGCGGCTGTGTCTTTGGCAAACACTTCCCTCAGTCCGTGCTCATTTAAGGTCTTGCTCAGGTCCAGAGGCTCTTCAGAATAAGAGTCTTTCAGTAATATGGTGGTCTCCACTTGAAACTCACACTTGTCACACACCACTGGCAGCAGTATCTCAAGGGCCACTTTTGGATTGACTCGCACCACCGTCTTATGGGACTTATTGTAGTTTATCAACAGACGAACTGATGCCTGCAGAGAGAGATGATACGTACTGTTTATCTTATGCAACAATGGAATGAAAGTCTATGGCTTATATTGTGTTTTTGTACAGATATAAACCACTTTTACCTCAGGCACGTATGGCTTCCTGATCTTTTCCTCCACCCCTCTGGGCTTCAGCACAATTGTCTCCGCTTCCAGGGAGCCAATAGGAGAGTTGGGTTTGAAGCTGATGTTGTTCTTGTTAGGCGAGAGAAACTCAACAGTGTAGTCAGACGGATTCAGATGGTAACTCGCACAGAGGGTCACCAGTAAGTCCATCACTGGTTTACTATTAAGAGAGAGTGAAGAATTGACCATCAATAACAGAGATTACATCCAAAGATCTTGCAAAGGTATGACAATTACAGGAGAAACTTTATCAAAACACTAGAGGTGGACAAAGAGGAAATAGACCAAACAAAGGTATTAAAGTCATTGAAAAGGCTATTTATATTGTTTTTAAATGTTTCAAATCAATGCAGCTGAGCTCAGGATATTCTGATTTGTGTAGTATGGCTTAAGCTCCAAGACTATTGTATTCAACATTTCCCATAATAAAATCTAAACCAGCATGTGAATAAAACAGGTCAATGGCATCAAAAGTAGCATTAGCATTTAGCTTTGAAAATGAAAAAGCCGTAGTGCCTTTAGTTTTTGCACATTATCTGTATGTTTGTGTAAGACCTACCTTCCATGCACTGTGGCGTTTTTCTCCATCCCCCCTGGCAGAACCACAGACAGACAGTGGTCTCTGTCCAGTGGATTCTCCTGCTCACCCATCGCCAGATCAGATGCTATTCCCAACGTCAGGTAAACCTCCTGAAAGGGAACACATATTTCAGTAATTAGTGTCAATGGGAGAACCATCCCTCATATTACCTCACACACACAGATGACGTCAGGGTGGTAGTGTGAAATGTCTTACTGCTGCTTGAAGACATTCCAAGAATGAGATTAGAAGGACTAACTACAACTCCCATAGAGAAGGTACATCTAAAAATATATTATTCATTGTATTGATGCAAATTTCATCATGATTAGTTGGTTTTCGATTAGGCATTTGGTCTGTAAAACATGTTGCTTTATTTGTCCAACCAACAGATAACAACCCAAATAAAATCCTTTTATCTTAGAATATGAAGAAACCCAGCAAATATACCCTTTTAAACGGTTATAAAAAAGTGTGGTTACATTTCTGTGTGTTGATTAATGGCGTAATTGTTTCAACTCGATTGACTACATCTGATTATTTTTACTCCAAACTGATGCTGCTTTTATAGATGATTGTTTATTAAAAAGTTAACCTACATCTTCCTTTTGCTACAGATACATCCTTATATGTGACATTTAAGGCTACTTATTTACCTGCCAAAACTTTGAAACGTCATTGAAATGGGGCAAATAAATAGTGTCAAACTTCAGCGGTTACCTGAAGAGCCTCTTTCCTCAAACCTGACGGTCCAAAACCAAATCCGCCAACCGAACTAGTTCCACAGTGTCGTTGAAAGCTGAGTTACAACCACGAATTTAAACGCATGCAATTTAAGTTTTCTACTGAAAATTACGAAGCGACTTGCTTGCAACGCTATCCTTCGCTTTTAAGATGAAGTTAGACCCTCCTCGTCTCCCATCTAATTTAACCGCTGTCACTTTTGCCCTTTGCCCTTTTGTAGGTCTTAAGTCAACGCCCATTCTGTACGTAGTCGTTAATAACCTTATGCTAATTTCTACTAGTTCTAATTATTACAATTTTCTATATTGTATTTTGTTTTCTAGATTTATAAAATAATTTTTAAAAAAAATAGAGACCGATAGTTTGCTAATAAAAACAGTAGCATGTGTTAGCTTAGATGCTCAAAGTAGAGCATATCCACATAGGTCTGTTAATAGAAAAAGAGAAATAATATTAAACGTAATTTCTCTGGTAAACTGCTCTATAGTTAACATTGTTTCACTATTATGTTCTTTATCTTACATGTTTGTGTTCCTATTCTCATGCTATTGCCCTACCAGTTCTGTTAACACAAGATTTATTTTACAACATAATATTTTGTGTTCATAGCGTAATGCTTATTCCTACTAGTTATGCTAAAAACAAGTTATTTCTTTTTTTATTTCTAGACAAACATATACAGAAACTGCAAAAAACAAGCTTTAAAGTAAGCTAATAATATAACTAGCATCGGTGGACTGTCCATAAGAAGAAAGAAATAATATTTAGTGTTATTTTCCTGACTTTATATAATAAGGACACCATGAACCCTGTTTTTTTATATCAACAAACAATCTATTTATATAGCTGAATAGATCCATACCATCCTGTCTGTCCTCAGCCTTGTTGTCTAACAGAAATGCTGGCTTCCAAATAAGATTACAGTGTTTCTACAGTAAGAGGGATTAGGGCTTTTAAAGGGCTGCGTCTCCCTATGCTCCATATTTGGAAACCCTTAACTGATTATAAATGCACCCATAGCTTTTCACACTTACCCGTTTCCACCGATTCTTCCCATTCTCTGTTACCGTCCTCTTCTGTTTTATTAAGTGTTTGAAGAAGAGAGATGTTCTTCCCCCTGTAATCCCTGTTTAGCAGACAAGCCACCACACCTCCAGGCCCTGCCCCGTCATGTGACACTCTGTGCATGTCTGTGTGTCCTGTGAGAGTACTTGTGTGTGTGTGGGGGGGGTTATCTTCATGGGCATGTGCATGGTGACCTGGTGAACCTGTCTGCAATGAGAAAGCTCTCCCTTGACCACATCAATAATATAAATAAAGAAGAATACTACAATTTGTAGAAAGGCCCTTAATCCCACTGATCCTCCAACAGCAGTATCTCATCTGACAGTAAATGCAGTTATAATGTTGGTCTTTTTTTGCACTTTTGTTCCGCTGGAAAATCACACTCTCCTGTCACTCCTCCTCTCCTCCATGTTTAACCCAGCGGAGTGTTCATGCCTTTCAGGGCTTTTAAGGTCTTCTGGGAAACGTAGTAAATCACTTATTGTGTCGAAGTAGGCAGGTTGCGAGAGAATTGTAGACCAAAAATAACCCTAAGAGTGCATTTCACCATTGATACTCAACCTTGACCCCATTAATTGTCACAATTGTTTCATTTTGTAGTCTGTAATCATAGCCCCTCCATCAAGTCTCATGTGGAGTATCACTTACTCTCCCTATAGGTGGGAATGGGTAATTAGAGAACAGTTGTTCATCAAAAGCCTTGATTAATGGAATTTCTATTTATCTGATAAATCATTCCATCCATAAAGAGATCAGTTGTTAGCCTGTTAATGACTGAAAGACAATGATTGTTTGTAGTATCATGCAAAGCACCTGATTTGTCTGAATACAGTTAGTAAACAGTAGCAGGCAGTTAGTGGGAGTTTTAATCAAATGAAGCCAGGGAACACAGGCTCACACCTACTGTAATCTTGTAATCTCATTGTGAAGTCTGTCGGGGAGAATCAATGGGATTGTGCTGTAAACAGATCAGTGTGTGTGTGTGTGTGTGTGTGTGTGTGTGTGTGTGTGTGTGTGTGTGTGTGTGTGTGTGTGTGTGTGTGTGTGTGTGTGTGTGTGTGTGTGTGTGTGTGTGTGTGTGTGTGTGTGTGTGTGTGTGTGTGTGTGTGTGTGTGTGTGTGTGTGTGTGTGTGTGTGTGTGTGTGTGTGTGTGTGTGTGTGTGTGTGTGTGTGTGTGTGTGTGTGTGTGTGTGTGTGTGTGTGTGTGTGTGTGTGTGTGTGTGTGTGTGTGTGTGTGTGTGTGTGTGTGTGTGTGTGTGTGTGTGTGTGTGTGTGTGTGTGTGTGTGTGTGTGTGTAGTAGTAGTAGAGTAGTGTGTGTGTGTGTGTGTGTGTGTGTGTGTGTGTGTGTGTGTGTGTGTGTGTGTGTGTGTGTGTGTGTGTGTGTGTGTGTTGTTGTTGTGTGTAGTATGTAGTAGTAGATGTGTGTGTGTGTGTGTGTGTGTGTGTGTGTGTGTGTGTGTGTGTGTGTGTAGGGTTAATGAACTGCTTATGATGACTAACAGATGAACAGAAAGCCTGTTAGTCACACTACCATGTCTGCTTCCATGTCTCATCTTTTGTGAAATGGAAGAAATGCAGTGTCTCGAGGACAGAGATGGATTTAGCCTCGGCCTATAGCACGGTTTCCATCCTCATTGTGCGATGGCGGGACAATCAAGCTTTATTTTTCCCGTCAGAAGGAAATCAAGATGGCAACAATATTAATTTGTTTCCTCTTCTCGACATTGGATGTGTAGGTCCACTCTATTGTTGAATATGTTCATGTAAACTCAGGAAGTGTTTACCCAGCAGTGCACAGAATATGGACTGCTTGATCTATTTTCTGTTTTATATAAACTTGTGAACCGTCTGTTTTTCCAGCTTCACTGTAAAGAAAGCAGAGCAAGAAACAGAATGCTACATTAGAGTGTTGCTGCCAAATAGAAGCCTTCTTATTAAGTGCTACAACAATTTCAGAGAGTCAAACATGACCACATAAGTGACTGAAATGCCCATCCTCGATATTCACCTACAAAATATCAGTCAAAGAGACACATACAGATGAGGAAAAGACTCAAAATGACCACAAAGAGATGCAGAAAGGGGTCAAAGCAACTTCAAGGAAAAGCAAAACTGCACTGTGACATGAAAAGGGGCAAATTCAAACACACAAAAAACTATTATTGACTACTAAAAGACAACAACAATTACAAAGTGACCACCAATACACGCAGTGACAAAATCACAACATAAAAGAACTAAACAAAATGACCACAGATAAAAACGAATTGACCACAAAAACAGATATAAAAACAGATGCGCAATGACTACTAATAGATGCAAAACAACAACTAAAAAAGGGAAATACAGCTGTAAACTCTGTGTTTTTATCCTTCCTTGGCCACAGGCCTAACTCTGACTTCCCACTGTTTGAACATGGCTTCCAAATGCATCACTTTGTTTCTAATGAAACATGCAGCAATGTGACAGAGAGATGTCGATATGCCGCTGAGGAAACATTGTTCACACTGAGGGAATACAACCAGACACACTGCACTGTTTACCCCTTTTCCACATGGATGTTTCAGTGTTATGTATAGTTACATGTATTTGACCACGTATTATTAATCAGGAGTCACTCTTGATGGCAAAAACAGATGACAGCAGAAAAACATAAATAATATTATATAAATTGCATTAATGCCTGCTTGTAAAAGTATGTTTAAAGGAGTTGTCAGTTGTTCATATGGAGATGTGAAAGTGAGAGTGACATGCTACTCCACTGAGTACAACTCACCGAGGGGTGGAGTTTACACACTCTTTTTCAAATCTTAAATTGAGTTAGCCCACTTAGTTGAACACACCGCTATGAAATAGATTCATATGTGGGCTATTTTCAGAACATGTTATATCCCTGTATTATAATTTGTTGTCCATTTATGTGTTATTATTTTATATTTTGCAGATGTTAAAGGAGTCACTAACTTTAATTGCTTTCCATAAATTATTAGTAGATTTAACTTGGAAGTGTAAAGTAGCATAGAATGCAAGGTGAAGCACTCAAAAATGAACTTAAGTACAGTACTTGAGTAAATATACTTAGTCACTTTTACTTTGTACTTTCTGTCTAAAACACTTGAACGCGCTGTCTTTAAACAACTCTCCTGTTATCTCCATCAGAACAACCTTCTGGATACGCACCAGTCTGGTTTCAAGGCAGGTCACTCAACAGAAACTGCTCTCCTTGCTGTCTCTGAGGAACTGCACACTGCTAAAGCAGCCTCCCTCTCCTCTGTCATCATCCTTCTGGACCTGTCTGCTGCATTCGACACGGTGAATCATCAGATTCTCCTTCACACTCTCCAAAAACTTGGAGTTTCATGCTCTGCACTTTCCCTCCTCACCTCATACCTCAAAGACCGCACCTACAGGGTAACTTGGAGAGGGTCCGAGTCCAACCCTTGTCAATTAACTACAGGGGCCCTCAGGGCTGTTCTTGGTCCCCTCCTCTTCTCCTTGTACACAAACTCGCTCGGATCTGTCATTAGCCCGCATGGTTTTTCATACCACTGCTACGCTGACGACACCCAATTAATTCTGTCCTTTCCCTATTTAGGGGCAATGGATGTCCACTCTCGGGAGACGACCGACAGTGGTGCGGTTAGCCAAAGTGACAGACCTAATGTTAGACCTATTTACAGGCAATGGACGTCCACTCCCGGGAGACGACCGACAGTGGTGCGGTTAGCCAAAGTGACAGACCTAATGTTAGACCTATTTACAGGCAATGGACGTCCACTCTCGGGAGAGAGANACCTCGAGGATCAAGTCACCAACCTTCTGAAGCAGCGCCTTGGGTGCCACTGTCATGCAACTATCTCAAACTAAACAGCAGGGAAACTGAGCTCATGGTTGTGGCACCCAAGGCGCTGCTTCAGAAGGTTGGTGACTTGATCCTCGAGGTTGACCGCTGCTCCATCCAAAAATACATCTCACACCGTGTCAGATTTTGGTTATTTTGGGTAGGTTGAGATAAATCATATTGTTTGGTGGATGCAGTTTGAACCAGAGTAGCAGCATGGAGGTCGGATCGTCACCAAAATAAATAAATAAGTGGTCCGAAAAAGGTTAATGACAAAAAAATACACATAACCTTCCTCAGGCAGTGTGTTTGTACCGGGGACAGGAGACACCCCCTTGATGAGAAACTCTAATAAATGATCGGGGAATCCCTCCGGAGTGGAGTCATGACGACTAGATCTGAATAATTGTTTGTATTTGGTGGTTTGTGTTCCAGCTGTCGATCAGCAACTATATATCCATAATCCACCAATTAAAGGAAATACAACTAATGTGTTGCATACTTCCTGTGTTTTACAAGCAACTTATCAAGTCTTGGCAAACGGCATAAAACACGATTAAACGTGATAGTATATAAAACAATGCTCGTATCTACAACCTATAGAAATGCAAAACGGCGTCAGTTTAGACGTAATTCTGTCCTCCTACTTACCGCATCATTTATGGGAAAACATTTCATTACATTAACACATCATATTCGAGGTGGTTTTAAATGACATATCCGTATTTATTTATTTCTCCAAGTTATGTTTTTCTGTGCACTGAGGAGTCGCAAACAGGCGTTTGTTTAATCATTTTAAGATTGGCTTAAATCAATGTTTGAAAAATGAATTCTTCATATATGATAAATGAGAGATAGGCTAACATTTTATTTATGGTATTATTTCCACATATTTCTCTCCATTCTTCCTTCTGCTAACGGTGTCGCAGTTTCTCGTCTCTCCCGTAGTTTGCATGGTGGACCGCACATTTTCCCGTCAAGTTAGTATTTTATAAATCGCAAACATTGCGTAGAAACTGGCGTACACCATTTGTTAAGCGTATATCCCTTTATAAATGAGGCACCTGGTGTTTACCCTTCAGGCTCACCAAGATCCCTCAGCTTCGCATCGGGTTCCCTGATCCGCGTTCTTTTCCACATAATGACCACCTCGCTGCACATTATCCCGCTTATTACACGGTCATACAAAACAAACTACAGAGCCCATTCCGTGTTTATTGTTTACTTCCTGTCTGTGTTCTTCTGGTGATGTAACTGACGTCCAGCGCTCCGTCTTGGTCATCATTGCATCACAGGTTGAAAAGAAACACTGTTTTCCTGCATGTAGGAACTATCAAATGCAAACTGATTCTACTTCCTCTGGTTTTTTCTACATAATCTAACCCAGGGGTGCCCAATTTTGATCGCAAGGGTAGTGTGGGTAGATCGCATTTATAATTTTTTTTTTTTTAAAACATTATTTTTTCGAAGTTAGCCTATCATCCATCCTTACTATGAAATTTGCCACTTGATTGACGTACAGGTAAGCCAGTCTGAGTTGTATTGTGCCATACGTGTTCATGCAGTTATGAGGGGGCCTCACCACCTCATCTGAAGCGCAAATGTGGCGCACTATTATACGCTTATCCGGCGCAATTAGTGTAAGCGGGTTTTTTATGCATGAAACCCTAAATTGGACATGTTCACCCTGTCCTCATTTGACATGTATGAGGATACGCTCCAAATCCTTGTTGTTGTACTGTGTTGAACCTGCCAGCTTACCCCTAACACATCTCAGCAGGGAGCTAATGTAGTCTACATCAAGTCTTACTCCAACAACCCTGCTTCTGATGCCTCAATATCTATGGTTATTCATTTCTTAAAGGCTTTCAGCGCCGCTTCTGGAGACATAAATACAACAGACTGCATGGACGAGGAGTGGAGGCTAGAGATAAGGGTGAGCCTTTCACTGCCTAGTAAGGTCAAAGGGCAATAATGTGCGCATGTAAGCAGCTTAGGACTGCCCAGGACCCTTTTGGGCTGCATGCATAGCACAGAGTGACACACACACACACACACACACACACACACACACACACCAACAGGCACACACATGTCATCACACCCTTACAATGCCGTGTGTGTGTGTGTG
>NW_011333193.1:377420-393375 GCF_000735185.1 Notothenia coriiceps | reverse complement strand
ACACCTTGAGCCGGATCTTAATTCTCACACAATTGACATTTTTCACACGCTCTCAGCCACAAGTCCATTTTCTCAAGCAGTGAAAAACAAATTCATAACTGATAATGTCATGGTGCGAAAAGAGGACACTACTGCACATTGCGCAACAGCAGCACCAAGCAGCAGACCATCTGAATAGCGAGAAATATACACAAATGTATTATATTGTAACTTATTCCCATGCATGTTGCTCAAAGTAATCTCAGTCAGTCTCACTTCTGCGGCTCTCCCTCTCCTCTCGCGCCAGTGCAATGAGCCGCGCAGAGCCGGACACATCAGTGGACTCATCCAATTGAACCGCGAATTTAGACCCTCTCAGTCTTTCCAGCAGTTGTGATTTGATATCAGCAGACATGTCCTAAATTCGTCGTCTGCTCTTTAACAGAAACAGACGTAACATTAACCATCCGTTGTTGTTGCTTGCGGTAGTCCTCGCCTTTCCTCTCAAAAAAAGCCCGGTCTTTTTTACATAATCTGGATGCTTGGTCTCGAGGTGCCTCTTCAATTTGGCAGGCTTCATCGCCTCATTGGCAAGACACCGCAGGCATATCAGACATTTCGGTTTCCCTTCCACTTCAATAAATCCATATTGGAGATACTCCTCATCGTATTTCCTTACTTTTTTTTGTTTTTCATTTACTTCATTTGTAGCCAGAACCGGTCGTTTTAAAAATCTGTCCATCTATCTCTATGATGCTAGCAGTGGCGCTCTCTGACTGAGTACCAGTTATTGTTGTTTCCATGGTAACGGGTGACGCGCTTGATTTTTAAATGTATAGATTTGTTAGATTAGAACGTAATCTATGAACTATTTTAGATAAAAAAAATATATATATTATTTGTTGAACTATGAAGCCTTTTGTAAAAAAAAAAAAAATGAAAAAAAATGATATCATGATAATTTAAATTAATGAATCTGAAAACTTTTCACGGACCCCCTGGCAGAGTGCCACGGACCCCCGGGGGGTCGCGGACCCCACTTTGAGAACCACTGCGTTAGAGGACATATTGATATGACATGACTAAATCCATTTCCAGCCTATTCCAGACATATTTCCTGCTTAAATTGTTGCTAAAAACCCTACATTTGAACTTCACGGTTGTTTTTTTTAGTTTCTTCGACAAAACCCTAAGGTCAACATCTAAAATAAGATGTTTAGTTCCTAAAATATACCTGCTTCTATATATATTTGTTCAAATCTGACCTCATAATGTCATTGTTTTCTGCCTGAATCAGCTGTCACTCAAACAGAGGTCATCACACCACCTCCACTACAAGGTAACACATTCATACACACTCTCAAATATGATCAACCATTTCTGCTACATTACTAATCAAGATATTTCATTATCATATAGACCTGCCAAAGGAGAAGAAACAGAAGGACAACAGAGGATTCCTCAGCCTATTCAGAAAGAAGAAGAAGAACAAAGCTGCAACGGTACAGTGTTTCATCATGATGTCAAAGATGGCTGACTCTTTAACGTCTTCTGCTCCTAACTATATTTCCCCCTCTTTCCAGGAAGGGGAGAGGAGTGCCCCAGCTTCTCCTGCTCCCAAAAAACAAGTGGGAGACAATGTGCGGGTACTTTCCTCCTCGAACACCCTGCCATTGGAGATGCCCAAGAAGAGACGGGCCCCTCAGCCGCCCATCGGGGCCTCACAGAGCGTCCCCAACAACCTCGGGGACTGTCACGTCGGAGGGTCACAGGTAGGTGCTGGGAGGGTGGAAATGTACCCACTTCCACTAAGGAAAGAAGAGTGTGTGTTAGTGTATGATACCCCTTTTAACACATGCTGTCTATCCATGAAATATTCGATATTCAGGGTCATGTGTAATGCTACATTCCCACATAAAGATGGAAAATGGTGGTATAAATGCTCTCGATGAAAAAAACACGCTAATAAAAGGAATTTGTTTGTCATCGTAGAAGTCAGCAGATTCCACCTTAAGAAGCAACAAGAGGAGGGCCCCACCCCCACCCTGTGTTAACACCCACCAGGAGGTCAAAGGTAAAACCTGCATTCATGATTAAAGACCTTTTGAGGTTTCAATTTGACTGGGGGGGTAAAATGTGGCTATTTGAGAGGTATAAAATATAAATGTAGGTCAGTACCATCACTTAGTAGCTTTCTCTTTATGTTGCCTTCCACTGAAGCATCATTGAAACAGCAGAGGATATGAAATAGGCTGGTGGAATAATCCCAATTGACCTTTTACAGTATTTCCGTAAAAAAAAATCAAACAGCTTTAGAGTGGGGGGAATTCTTGTACCTGCCAAATCCTCACGGCTTCAGCCAGCGCCACACCGGGTCAAGACAGATTGAAGTTAAATCAAGATTAAAATGTCAAAGCCAATAGAAGCTTTATATCCAGAGCGAAACGCGGCTGTTATCAGTCGGAACAATTTAACCCCGTTCAGGACAATTAAAGTGACCCGCTGCGCTTTGTTCATACAGGCTGTTCCAAGATAAATCCCTCTATTGTCCGAGTGCTCACTCCCCTGTATTAGTGTGATATTCTCACCCACCCTCTGTTCCCTTTCATTCTGACCATTCTGATATTAGGTTATTAGGGACCTGTAATTAAGCCAGAATCACTTCACAATGAAACACAGAAGCACATACTACAGTTTAAGAAAGCAGACATTTTGAGCTGATAGAAAATGCTCTTTTCAAAATCTAATTATCCAACTTAATTGCCCTCAGCAGTCTCGGCTCCCTCCCGTGTTTTTTGTATCAATCCTCTGCAGGAAAAACAACTCCCAGCCAAGAGTTGCTGATCACACTCTCCATCCTGTCCTCCTACACTCACTTTATCACAGACTGTGCATAGGGCATGTTCATCACTGTGTGTGTCTTTAAAGCTTCAGACGTTGCTGCCCTAAAGCGTTCTCCTCTCCCTGCTTACAGACTCTGTGTTACCTGGAGGGGGGGCTTGAGGGCTGCTGTCTCCTCTTCCTCTCCTCCTTCCATCATCCCTATTCCTCCTGTCCGTCCTCCTCCTGCGCAGGCCTCTTCTTCCTCATTTCCAACTTAGTGGCTTTTATGGATGTCTGTCACTGCACTTCAAAGCTATTTATTTGCCTTGTTTTTATTTTGTCTGCTTGTTTTTTGGTGGAAATTCTGTATTGTCCTTCTTTTGTCTTTTTTTGTTTGTTTTTCTTTCAATGGATTACTTTTTTGTAAACTTACTGCTGTGCCTTTACTTCAAAACATACCATAAGACAGATCAATACTTCAAATCTTTGTATTTTATGCTAATTTCTTTCTCTTCTTTTTATTTTACTTATTGTATATATTTATGTTTCATTATGGTTCTTTAATCTTTTTTCTGATTTATTTATTCATTTAAGTTTATATTCATAATTCATTGTTATTTCTCTTATAACAATAAAATTGGTATTAATCAAATCAACTTTACGATTAATTTATTTAAAAAAAATGTGTCTCTTAATTTTCTACTTAAATTGATTTCTAAAGGTTTTCCATTTGAGCCAAGTTCCCTTATGTTACTTATTTCATTTTCTTATGTTATTGTTATATTTTAATAATGAATGTTGGTGTTCTCTATGCAGAACTTTCATTGATAATATTACTTTGCTTAAAATTAACATTAATTAAAGTTTCCTCTTTGTTTTGAAGACCCTTAATTTGAATATTCCTGTTCCTCCAGCGCCCGTAGACTCCCTGACAGAGGATCTGAGAGAAAGCGACGAGTCAGAATGTGTATTACTGCCCTCGTCTTCATCACCATCACCATCCCATCCACGTTCCTCTTCATCCTTCTTACGTTCATCCTCATCCTCCTCCCGTTCATTTGCTCATCTCTATGACGTGACTGACACGTATCTGCCTTCGTTTCGGGGCAGAGACCTCTCTGACGCCCGCTCTGCTCTTGCCAAAGTCCTGACGTCCTCCATGTCCAAAGGAGCGCTGGTCAGGCGTGTGAGGAACTCTCCCTCCTCCTTAAAGTCCATGACTCCGAGGCGTTCGGATAACGGGGGGCTCTGCGTAGAATCTGTTCTAGAACACAAACTCCCAACTGAGCATGAGTGGCAGGATCCCGCACAAAGGAAGAGAATGACCACGTTTAAAGTGGTTCCCTCGGGGAAGTCCCACGATCCTGAACTCACCACAGAGCAGGGAACCGTAGAAGATCACCCTGAGAGTGAAGGTTCTACTGCTGAGCCTGAAGAGGATCCACCAGGGACTGAAACACCTTTACAGCACCCAGTACCTCCTGGGAAATCTCTGCAGAGTCTAAAGCCTCCTGAAAAGCCTTTGCGTAGTCCAAAACTTTCTGAATCACCCTTGCGGATTCAAGGCTCTTGTGGAAAACCAGTGCGGAGTCAAGAAGCGTCTAAAACACCTTTCCGGAGTCCAAAACCTCCTGAAAAACCTTTGCGCACTCCAGACCTTTCTCAAAAAACAATACTGGTTCAAGAATGTTCCGAAAAACCTTTGGGTAGTCCAGAACCTTCTGAAACGGCTTTGCAGAGTCCAGGCTCTTCAAAAACACCCTTTCAGAGTCCAGAACCTTCTGAAACGGCTTTGCAGAGTCCAAAACCCCCTGAAAAACCTTCTGGTAGTCCTGAACCTTCCGAAACGGCTTTGCAGAGTCCAGGCTCTTCAAAAACACACTTGCAGATTCCAGAACCTTCTGAAAAACCTTTGGGTAGTCCAGACATTTCTGAAAAACCTTTGCAGATTCAACAGTCTTCCGAAAAACCTATGAGGAGTCAAGAACCTTCTGAAACATCCTTACAGAGTCCTAAACCTATTTTGCAGAGTCCAGAACCTTCCGAACCACCCTTGGGGAATCCAGAACAATTTGAAACACCTTTCCAGAGTCCAGAACCTTCCGAACCACCCTTGGGGAGTCCAGAACAATTTGAAACACCTTTCCAGAGTCCAGAACCTTCTGAACTTCCAAGTGACGGTCAGATCATCTTGGAGAAGGAAGCTGAGGATCAAAGCCACAATGGACAGTCTGAGAGTAAAGACGTAAACCATTGTGGTTCACTCGCTGAAGTGAAGCAGGAAGTGGTTCAAGAAGAGGAAGAAGCCGAGGACTGTTTCCCTCCCCCTCCTCCACCCTTCTACTTTGAAGAAACCCTAGAGGAGAAAGAAGATGCTTCCTCTCTGTCTTCTTCTCAGCAACCAAGTCCAACCTCCAACGGGATTCATCAGAAGGAGTCTTCCAGAAAACCTGCTAACCCAGCCCCCTCCAGGTTTGCGGAGGCCGTAGCACTGCGCGTGCAGAGGTCCCGTCTCAGGAGCACAGGGAAGGGCTTAGGCGCTCAGGTCCAGATTAGACCACTCGGTACACCTCCATCACCCCCCAGGTCCCCCTACCAAAATGGTGAGTTCCAAAGACCACTGATTTTAGAGTTTAGTGCTTTAGCTTTAATGTGATACAGATAGCAGTACTGTACTATTTTTTTTTGCTTGGTTTATCTTTGTGTTTTAAAGCCAGTAATTGTACACAGTTGCAGATGTAGTAACTTAGTTTGCATTTTCACCATATTTGATGGAAAAAATACATAATCCTTAACATAATAAAAAAAACTACTGAAGAGTTTTTTCAACACAAAGCGATAGCAAAAGTCTCCTATTCAAGAAATGTCACAAATAAGCCCCTAATCGTTTAAACAAATAAACATATGTTTTCAATCCATATTTCCTTTGAAAAACAACATCTAACATAGTATAGTATTTCACTCATCTGTCTGACGTAGAGACAGAAAATAAATAATGAAAACTTTATTTCTCGGCATCTGACTGTATATCTTGTCGCCATTTTAATATCTGCATATAGAAGAAAACCGTGATGTACATTTCTTTCAGTTTTGTCTTTTTCTCTTCTGTAGGTGCCTGACTGTCCCTGGATCCTTTCTAAGTAGATGAACAGTATTTTTGCATCAGTTTTATGACAACTGACTTTTTTGTATTCTTGTCTTTTTTAGTTCAAAGACACGTTGCTGTCTCATTTTGTTGGACTTTAGATTATGTTGAACATAAATATTTTGTCCACACAGCCAAATGTACAGGATAGAGTTGTTGAAGAGACAACGTCCTGTTTTTTCTTTACTTCCTTTTAAATTTTTATTGAAGATGTGCCAAGGCGGATGCAAAGCTGACGTGAGAATTTTTGTTTGTGTAAAACAAATGAAAGTGCAATAATAGGTTTATTTTATTTCTGTGCCAGAGTTAGTTTTCATCTAGGTTGTACATGTTATAATTTATAAGGAATGCAGTATAACTGATTTGCTGTTTGGCCAGCAGGTGGCAGTACAGTGTTATTTAAAAAATAATCAAATCTATATATGAGATTTTATGTGAAGTCTAAGAGACACATTTTATCACTTTAATTTAGTTAATATTGTTTTTTTTATGGCTCAAGAGCATTAATGAACTCACATGACACATTATTATAATATTTATTTTTCGCAATGCTTTGTCTGTCAATTCTAAGGACTTTCCCAGAATAAACCTGCATTTAATGACATGAGAATTTCTTGCATTTCTTGCAAAAACAAATCAGTGTTGAAATCAGTTTTATGCCAACACCTTCCTGAATAAACTCCGTCCACTTTGCACACACTGTTGTGTCTTTAACGGACCCACACCTCGGGGCGATACTGCATAGCTATACTTGGGTGCCAAAAGAATCTGCTGCACTATACGTATTGATCCAGCCCTGGCCTTGGAGGAACAGCAAGGAGCTGTGCGAGGTAGAGACCTCGCCAGAACCGCCCGTGGCTAAAGCTCCACGTTTGCCAGGCCTGGACTGAGTGGGCTAGCTTCAAGACTTTTCTTTCTCTCTGCAATTCCACCTGAGGAGACGGGGAGAGAGGATGGGTTGCTGGTGGATGATGGGAGGTGACCGTTGACCCTGTCGTGTTTCCCCCCCCCCCACCCCCCCAGAGGGAGCGCCCGGCCCTCAAGGGCACAGCCGTGTCACACCGCCGTTGTCATGGAGAATGCCATTACCGCCCCTAAGGGAGAGTCTAAAGTCTGTGGAAAGAGAAACAGCTCTTTTTCTGCCCAAAGCACTGATATCCAATGTTAGTGACAACTCTGGCATTCTCTGTTTTTAGGGAAAGGTTGGATTTCAACCTGAGCAGCGATGATCATGATTATGCAGACAAAAGAGAACTGGATTTATAATGTAGACCAACATGAAATGCTACTCTGTCATGTACAGTTATGATCCAGTGATGATATGAGATGCTATCAGCACACGTGGACCTTTGAAGAAGAACACGGTGATTATTGTCTCAGGAGAGAGAGAGGGACAAACTGTCTCAAATCCTGGAGGACACGTCTGTCATGCGACCACATCAGGGTTAAAGTGGTGATGAAGAGGCCATGGATTCATTTTCAGGTTCACTTATGTAGAAATATACACCATCAAAATAATGTGTTGTCAGGCCACAACATTATTTTTCGAAGTCTCTACCAGCCAAATTCCCTCTATTGCACCGTTTTACCAATTTAAATCATATGCAAAAATATAATTTAGGGATGAAATAAAAAAATATAATTTGAAAAAGTACAGAGAAATACACACTTCATAACGAATAGACACAAATACATCATAATGAATAAAACAAGAATAAAAAACATTTTATATATGTTGTGTATATAAAAGAAAATAAATAGTTGTTATATAGTATTCTGTCTCGTTTTTTATCATCACAAATCTATGGCAACAACATTTAGTAAATCTAGATAAAATGTAATGTTTTAATTTAAATTGATTGTAATAATTTGGGGCCACAGGGTATTTCATATGAAGTAAATAACACCTGCCTTAAAAACATATGCCGCTGCAGGATACTCCCAGTGCAGAAGCACAAAAGCAAATGATGTAAGAGTTTGAAATCTATTGGCTTTTGGAGAAGATCATAAAGGTAGGATTCACCTTGTAGCGAACAGTCAAGGTCATTTGAACACGACTCCAATCTGGGTAAAGACTAGACATTAATTCAAGTTCAATTAAGAAATCAGGAGCTGGTTTCAATTGAAATTCATCTCTTGCATGAAGCTTGTTCCTGATTATCTCAGGACATGAATCCTCTGTACATTGAGACTTTAAAAAAACAGTATAGTATATAAAGCGTGGGCAGACTGAGGCAACTCTTCTAAAACCTCTTAGTCGAGCCTTTCAACATATATCGGACTATTTAAAGATGCAAATGATTGAAGTGGAAGGCCTCGTTGGTAATTTCCATCTCAACAGAATAAGACAGCTAGCCAATAGTGTATCAGATAAGCCATCAGATCAGACTGAGCAAAGGCAACTAAAGGATGCCAAAGAAGGCAGTGAGACACTTTTGTCGAGGGAAGTTGTGAAAGTGATAAAAAAAAAGATAAAAGTTTCCCGTTGAATGGTAAAGCATACAGAATCCATTTTCCATCCCACTTAGGATAAAACCTTAAATGCACCATTGAGAGCAATTAAAACTCCACACATTTAGCATCCATCAGATCAAGCATAACAATAAAAAACGTCCACAAACTCACAAAAAACGCTCGGATCAATACCACGATATGTGGCCCACACAAACAGCGCTTCGCATTTATCATTTATTTATTCCTTCATCTCTTCATTCATGTCCTATTTAGCTCTCCATCAGATGCATGTGCCTTGTGGTTTGAAGATGCCCACGAGCTGGTGAATGTGATTATAAAACAGCGAGTGTAGGCCCGGGGGCGCGCTTCCACTCCGGTGTCTGCACATGTGTTGCAGTCTGCTAATATATGTGTGTTTACATGGCACCTCCATGCTTGGGTAGAAATAATCAATACGTGAATCACCCAAAGCAGTGTAGCCCTCCCCAGGCAGTGTGGAAGCAGCTATTCTTTCCATTCACCTTGGGATCTACCCCCCCCCCCCTAAAAGTGAGCTTCGGTTGCCTAAAACACCACCACCGCTGGAGGGGAGGCTTGGAAAGTGATGCAGGGAGAGCGCAGTTGACCTTTGACCTCCTCCATGTTGGCGCTCGCTTCCCTCCTCTTTGGCGGAGCGGCAAATCACAGAGTTCCTGCCTCATTGGCATTGTCAGGCGCTTACAGTAGTGTTTATCTGCATTGTGCTGCTGGTTAACTGGTTCAAATGTTATGGAAATGATATTTACCTCTTCTTTGATCCTGTAAACTCCAAACACGCAGGCCTTTTTTCTTTTTTTCTCTCTCCTCTTCCCCTGGTCGAAGAAGAGGCGCTATAAATACAAACGACGGGGAAAAATAGTCCTGCTTGGTGTTAAAATCAATCACAACTCAAGGCTGCCGTGTTTTAAACGGGTGTAGAGGACGTGGTTTTGACACAAAGTCAAGCTAGTTTGATTCATGGTGCTTGGCAACGCAGGAGAAAATAAGCAAGTAGGAACAGAAGCGGTTTGACGGTGGACAAGCCCTGTCCCTCCATCATTTTTTTCATTCAGTCTCCTCACTAAAGTGCTGTGATGAATGGCCGACGTCTGCCATTCAACGCGGGGACAAACTGACACAATCACCGCGGTTAATTTGTCACCCCAGGCTGTTTCTTTAGACAAATCTGCCATCTGATCCTATACAGTGAAACAATGTGTCCCCTGCTTCTGATGTGCCACCCTCCTGTACGTCTGTGACTCGAATCACTCTGATGATCACATGAGGTGGCCATAATGAAGCTTTTGGACTGACGATGCAGTGCTGATGTATAACCAAGAGGGGGCACAGCAATCCCTGCTTCAGATCAGGGAAATTAAGACAGGTACTCTGACTTTGACGGGAGTATTAAGACAGAAACCAGGGGCAGACAACGATTGTTACAACATGTTGCACCGAATAATCCAAACTGCTGTTTTAATAAGGAATAATGTTGTACACGTTGTTGAGAAGATTATTTTAAAATCCTAGCATGTGAGATTGTTTGCATAATATGTCAAACTTGTGCATCTCTCTTTATTTGGTATTGTGTTTAATTCATTTTCTATTAATTGTTGCCTTAGCTGACCTTAAATGCAAACATTCCTCCTCAGGCATGTGCTAACAAATTAGTTATTTTCCCTTATTGGCTCAATTTAACTCAAATTGGTGCACCATTAAAGTTTTATAGTTGGGGATCTCGAGGAAAAGGGGTACAAACCACATTAAATTGGGATTTCTTTTTGTCATAATTGCATTTAAAGGGGGCTTAAAAGGTTACATATTAGCTTATATAGGTAATTTAGCATACCAGCTTATGTTATTTAGATTTAATACAGTGATGGTAATAGATTAGTTTAAATGAAAAATTGCTTGCCCCAACAAAATCTTACAGATTTATTTTGTGTTCCGAGGAGGTAAAGCTATCATTATGAAGTGATGGTACAGTATCAGGATCAGAATCCTTTATTCATAACGCAGCGGGGAACTGAAAGCGCACATAAAAGGTACAAATAAAAGAGTTTACATAGATATTAAATAACGAAGCAATCACACGGTTTAAAAAATAAAAACAAATTACCTTGGAGAATAATGGTACAGGCAGAAATAATTGTAATATATAGTGTTGGCAAATGTATAACGTTGTGCCTATAAACCAGAAATGCAGTCTTGTTTACCAAGTATTGAGTAAACTAAGTGTATATTTCTCCCAGAATAAACCAGTGAGTATTGTATTGATACCTGAATAAACAACAAAATGACTGGAAGTGATGCGTGTGTTTTTAAGTCCTTTTCCAGTCTTATTTGCCAGCCTCTTGATGGAGCCGCAGCAGCGCCCCTACAAAAAGAAGACCACTTTTTTATTCTCCCCTTTGTTTTTTAGTCTGTCATCATTAATAATTCATCTCTTTTCTCGGATGCTAAAACAACAACAAACAGAACAACAGCTCGGATAATGTATTCAGTCAAAAGCTCATCGTGTAGGGGAGGAGGAGAGGGGACAGAGAAAATGTGCACTGGAGTGAGACAAGAGAGCACCCCGACAGGGAGAGGCTCAATGTCACTCCGCAGCGTGGCGGGAAGGAAGAAAAACAAACGCCAGAAGGAGGAAAAAGAGACAAAGATACAGTTTGTAAGTCATAAAAGCCCAATTAGAGGCATTAGGGAGGATTACAATGAATAATCTTTAATGTGCATGACACAAAAAGAATGTATTCTTGATTAGTAGAGAAGCTCGAGCAATAATTCAAGGTTGAATTTGGTGCCAATGGCCTTCCATTGACTCAGCTGCCTTCCTGTAACCCCCCCACTCCCTCCTCCGTCACCCCTTCAGTTGGAGTAGCGTGACCTTGGATGTCTCCGGTGTGAACCAGCGCCCCAGCTTTCACATTACGACACAATGGATCCTGACTCATTCAATTTAAACCCATCAGGAAAACACAATACAAGGCAAATTAGCTGCCATTATTTAGACACTTCCGTGCCCCCAATCTGAGGTTATATGACAATTAGTCACATTTGTCTTCTTGGCGCTCCTGTTCCTTGCAACACATCATATTCATATCTTTAATTCTTACAGAGCTAAATGAACACTTATTGTGGGGTACTTAATCCACAGTGAACAATTTTCTGCCTTTTTCTTAAATTGAAAAGTTACAAATTGAGTCATAATCTTTTTGACAGCTTTAGAAAATGTTCTTTTTAGTCTTTTAAATGCTGCTTTTATTCAGGTTTATTCTAAGGACTAACTTAAAAAAGCTGAAGGGTTAAATAAAATGAAAATATATAAATGATATATTTAGTGAAGATGTAAAAAAACTTCTACTGAAGTAAAAGAAAACAACAAAAAAAGTACCAAAGTATTAGCTTAAAATTAATTTAGAGTATTACAAATTAAAGTACTTGTTATGCATAATGGCCAATTTCAGAATCATATAAACACAATTACTGGTAAAAGGTATGGATGCATTAATGTGTATATCATCTCTGTTAAAGGGAGATCATTTTATTTCCTTCATATACTACTGCTGGATATTTTAATATTTTAACTATACGTCAAAATCTGCATTTATTAGTTGGTTTAATTTGTATATTAGCTAATAATCTGAATCTAACTGAAGTTATGAAATAATTTTAAAAAGTATAATGGTTTTTAAAATATAATGAAGGAGAAGTATAAAGTAGCATACATTAAAAGAAAAATATTGTACTAAATGACAGTACTAGAGTTAATGTCCTTTATTACATTCCACTACTGACCAATAGAGAATTAGCTACAGTATAAGGTTTATTTCTTTATAAACACAAGTACAATATTGTTTCCTTTAACAGACATTGAAAAAGTCAAAGAGACACAGGAGAGAAGGATCTGGCAGGAATCCATTGTCGGCCAGCGGGAGAACAGAAGCGCTTTACTTCCAGAGGGAGAAGATAAAAGAGGATCTTTGAATGCAGTTAATGACTTCTCTCACCTAAAGTCTGTGTTGATAACTGTTTCCTGAGCACACCTCTCACCAGGCCTGAGAGCTGCCCACCAAAACTCAACCTCCCATCTCAGAAACGTCCCCTTATCGTACGCATTGTTTAGTACTTTACAGCTATGAGTTTAAGGTGGACGGTTCAGAGCCAGCAGAACAGAATAAAGTTTTTCAAGGGAGGTGTTCACACCACTTTCCAGCTCTGGTTTTTATTAAGCCTAAAAGGTAGCTTTAACCTCCGTGGCCTCACACCGGGGCTAAACAAACACGAACCCAACACACAGCAGGAGACTTTTATTGGGGATTTGTTATTGCATGCAGGAAATCGTGATTTAACAGACAAGATATATGGACAGTGGCCATTTATACGTGGATGCTTTTAGAGTTCTGGCAGCTTTTTTCTTTACAATATGCTATGAAATGAAGTAAACACATAAAAAGTGTAGCAATAGAGATGTTTATTGTAAAAAAGCAGTGGCCCCAGGCGGGTGCCAGGAATACTTTGGCACACCGTTCCCTGCGTTTTTTTTACACTAACTTCCACCTACCTCATCTGCGTACTTGGGGAAATATAAAATGAAATCAGGTTATATAAAAAGAAGGTTGAGAACAGTGTTTACTGACGGTACCTGTCAAGAAATTATAGGTTTTCAGCGATTGAAAGAAAATCTTTATCATGCTCTCTTCATTTGTCAGTGTCAGTGAAAAGAGATGTTTTCCCAGCCAATTGAGTGATATATGTTAGAAACATTGATTGTATAAAAATAGCATTTGAAGGTGTGTGTGTGTGTGTGTGTGTGTGTGTGTGTGTGTGTGTGTGTGTGTGTGTGTGTGTGTGTGTGTGTGTGTGTGTGTGTGTGTGTGCTTAACAGCCTCACAAGTCCTCACAATCTATTTGCAAGGCAATAACCAAAGTTCCGCTGCTTTGAACTTAATTTTAATTGTATGTTTTTAGGATATTGTAAAGGAAAAAAAAAACTGCATACCTTTATCCATCTCAAACGTAATATGAATTCATAGTATGATACCTGGAGTTTATTAATTCAGGGCCACAGAGACAGCTGAATAATGAAATCTAATGAAAATTTTAGATGGACTAAAAGTCAGAGAGCTTCCGTCATTAATTTTAAAAGCACACATACCATCAGGCTTCACACAGTAATGATACATTCCTCCATTGGGCTTTATGCTATATAACTCTACCCAATAATGTGTAGAAAATACTTTATGTTTTTCTGCATCCGGTGGAATTCAAGGTCTTAGTATATGAAATGGAATTCTGGAAATATGCACACAAGTTTTTACATTAACGATAGGGACAGTAGGTAAATGAATAGTGGCTGATTTTAATGGACTTCTTTTTAAAAAGCAAGGCCCTCTCGAGCTTTATCAAAATATTTTAATGGACTTTTAAAAAAAACTCCCACCTAATATCTCAAATAAAATGTGTTGAAAGGCTACAACTCTTTTAATTATAAAATGTAATGTGCATAAAGATTTTCTAATGGTGCACAGTTAATAGCAATTCAACACTTGTACTTTTGATGTTTTCAGTACATTACGTTTTTGTAATTTGACCTCAGTTAGATTTTTGATTAGGAATTTCTACAGGTAATACAATATTTTCACAGGGTTTTGTTTGTAGTTTTCTTAAGTATAACAAGTTGCACTTATTGTATGTCAAGTATATTTGGATGCCAATACTTTTACTGAAGATTTTATGTATATGCATGACTTTTACTTGGAACAAAGAATTCTTACAATTTAGTCTACTTTTGAATGAATAATAAGTCTGAACACTTCATCCACTTCTGCAAACATGTGCTGATCATTTTCAATGTAATGGCCTTCAGTTCTTTATTTCCATCAGGGTTTTATTTTTGCTATATTATAGGAAAGAAGTGTCCTTGTTGTGCCACATCTCTGAGCAGCCTGCCTTTATCTGAGCCCCTCTTTGTCTCCGTGTTGCTGTAATGTATTGAGTCAGTACAATAGGTCCACTAGAAACCAAAAGGGATGCTGGCAGGAGAGTAAATCCACTCAGATCCCTGTGGTTTCCTCATCCTGCCTCACGTCCCGTGGACCTGCCACTATACCTGCGGCCCAGTGTGGGCTGCACTCAGCCAGGCATGGTGCTATTGGAGCAGCCGCGGAGGCCCCGTGTACTCTGACCCCAGAGGAGATTGGATCCTTGGTCGTGGAGGAACTTAGAGGCGGCTGCCTCCGTGGCACCGCCGTACGACTCCTGCCAGCGGGATGATGTGTTAGTTGCACAGTGATAAGACTCAAGGCTGCAACAAATCAGGAGTCAATACAGGATGATCCTCCTCATTTTTTTCTGAAAGGTTTGAGGGCAGTAGATTTAAACAGTCATGCATTTCCAGCTTCAGCCATCCAGAACTGCCCATTTATTGGATAAAACTTGAATCATAACGGCTTCATTCTTGTCAAAAAACGCATCAAATACCCACTCTGTTGCACCAGGTGGATGTGGGCTCTGCATTTTATTTTGGAGTTGCACCCACAACACTGTCCTACTGCTTTCCACACTCACTGTATCACAAGGCTGAAAATAGTCCCAAACAAATCTCCTCCAGTTTTGGTAATATCTGCCAAAAAACCCTAAAATGCCAAGTTGGTTTAGAAAACGATATAGCCTACTTTAAAAATAGCCCAAAAAAGAATATTCCCATCATCCCATTGTGTCATATTTAGGAACAATATTTGATGTAGTGAGTGAATGGTAGTTTATTCCCAAGCTTGAGAATTCAATGGATCCTCCAAGTGACTTAGACACACCCTCCCTCTTAAAATATCGGTGTTGATTTGTTACATTTCCAAACAACTTGGGATCCCACATGAACACCAATTAAAACCCAAATTAGAACACGTTTGCAAAGGTTTTCTTTACTTTTTAGTTTTTGTTTGTTGTATTTGTGCAGTTATCAATGATTTCAAATAGGTGTGGCTCAGTGAAATAGATGATGTCTCATATTTCTGTGCACTAATAAGGATTTTGCAACGTTAAGTTTGGCCCATCTGCCAAATGTAACCCTGATGTTTGAGACACACACCAAACCCTAACAAAATTATCCCATCAGCTTGGTTTACATTTGGCAGCAAAAGGCATCCCTATATTTTGAGCAGGTATACTGTTGACTCTTTTGAAGGTGTTTGTCTATGGAGTGTCAGAGCTGTCAAATGATGTTGTCACATAAACATGTCACTGCGACATCCAATATCTAGCCCCCGTCCACTCGCTGACAGAACCACGCTTTCCTCTGTTTATGAAGAGTCCTACTGTGCAGGCAAGGAGAGGATTTAACAAACAAACAGAGACAAAAGACAGCCCAATTCTTACATGTCGGAACTCTTTGAAAAAAGACGGAAGACTGAGCAACTGCCTTCCGCTTAACTACCCATAGCTTTTGAATCGCATTAAAATACATGAGGATGGCAAGGTGCTCTCCCCTGGTTCCTAATGTATGACTATTTCATATGGACAGGAATGGGGGGGGGG
>NW_011333193.1:370636-377370 GCF_000735185.1 Notothenia coriiceps | reverse complement strand
ATGTGTGGGGATGGGCAGCAAAACCGCAGTAATGTTATGCAAGGCTGCATCTCGTGTGGGTTAATTAAAGGGATGAATAAAGCACAAAGAGTGAGAGAGGGACTATATTACGTGAGTAAAAATACGTCAAGGAAGTAAAAGGGCACATTAGCAGCTGAACAATATCTTGATTTCACCTCTATAATCTTTCTAAAATTATCCACAACTGTTGCCACATGACCTGTGTGTGTCTCTCCTAATTAATAACCCATTCATGTGGGAGAAAATACGACAAAAAGAGGCTTTCAAAAAAGGATCAAATCATATCTTTTATCAGCCGTGATGCCATATCTCTAAATCCTTTCTTTTCATAGTGAAGACCGGTGTTTGCACAAGGGCTGCTTCTATGTGAAGAAGGCTATAGCTCTCTATGAGAAGGCCAGCGCTCAGTCTTCAGGGTGCCATCCTGTGGCAACATCAGAAGAAATGTCAAAGATTTTGAAGGCTTGGTTAAATACAACTGGATTTCTTTGCCTTAAACCTTCAATGACATTTTTGGCTGTCGGAAAGGTCAGCGTGCAGCTCCTGTGAAATGCTAGCTCTTTTGGGGTGAACTTCAATACAGGATAATAAATCCCTCTCTCTATTTTTCTCTCCATACTTCCAGCCCTGGCCTTGCCATAATAGCCCGTCAACAAGTAGAAAAACATATGGCTTGATGGATATTTCTGTCTACTGTGATAAATATCTTTGTCCTAATGAAACTATATATTTTTAGCTGAACACAGCCACAACTGCGAAATAATAAAGCTATTCCTTTTTAAGAATTGCATTTACCTTCATACTAAAGGATGTATCTCCTTTCTAAGTGTTTATTTGTTTTAACTTGTCTTTGAGCAGTGGGAAAGGCGCTCTATAAATATGTGTAGTATCATAGACTTCATTGTTTATAACACCAGCTTGTGCCAGCACATATCTGCAAATTAGGTTTTTTAAGGTAATTTACAGGTAATTCACCAAGGATTTAAGCATTAACATTTAGCCTACAATTAACATGTTGGTATCATTTTAATGAAGTGTCAGTTTTGTTAGAGGCTTATTAGTGCAGGCTATTTTCATGTCTGTTTTCAGTCCTGTCTTTGTGTGTTTCCATTGGTGTTCCTGTGGTGCCTTTGACCAACACACCTGCTCTGCATCATAATCGTTAGTCTTTCGCCAGCCAATCAGCTTCTTCCCTGATTCCCCGCCTGTTTGATATGCCTTATTGGTTTCACCTGTTCCCCATTAGCTCTGAAGCCTCCTGACGTCCTGTACACCTGCACTTCACCCCCTAATCAGATCAGTTTCTATTTAACTGAGTTCTGTTTCTTCTTGTTAAGACAAGTGCTTTTCTTCTAGCAAACTGACTTAACTTTAGAAAACTGGCCACAACAAAGTGTCTCTGAATGGAAAGCTTTCCATGTATTTAAATGAGTCAGCTTTTCACGTATCATCTCAAATATATACTATGTTCTGTCTTCTTAGCAAACCTGCTAACGTTAGCAAACTAGCTAACCAGGCTTGTTTACAATATTAGCTCATTTAAGCGAGTGGTTTTGTTCAGAGTAGGCATTGCTAAATTAGATTTTAAAGGTCAGTCTATACCAGTAAACTGTAGCTTGGCAAAATATGTTGTCACACATTAAATAAAGGATAGTAACATAAAGGAACTTGATTTGGAGCCGAGCTAATTCATGGAAAGTAATTAAGCTAAATACTACATGAGTCATTACTTTATAAAGAGTAGTCAGTTACGTTTTTTAAGTAACTCGCCCGACACTGCTGTAACATTTTATATTTATGTAATGTGATAAATTAAACCCTAGCCACCAGAACTGAGCAAACGTCATCCCCTGAGGCCATGAGACGTGGTTGGAAGCTTCGGAAACAACAAGTTGACCTTGTGTTGAGAATAAAATGAAACTAACTTGGGAGAAAAAGTCTACTGTGTAGCAGTATCGCAGTGCAAGAGGTAATCTCACTTATTTACCTCTAACTTCCACGTGAATAAACACATTATTGGCGAAACAGCGGCATCATGGTACTTTCTGCCGAGATGTAATTAAAATATTGATCATATAGCCAGGTATTGGTTTACAGTCACTCTCCATTAGTTGCAGTTGTTTTAACTGCTGTGACTGCAGTCCCTGAGTCGCTTAAACTGAAGCATTACCACAGTAGTGTAAACAGTGCCAACAGGGGTACAATACTGAAACATAATGATGCCAGTGCTTGAGGATATCAGATAAAAGTAATCAAGTTTCAGTTGTATACTTGAAGTTCAACTGTCCAGCTGTAATTTTACCCCTGGCTTTACCAGAGGATGTTGCACTCCACCATCCACAGTGATGCACAATTACTCCTTCAATATGATGCCACACAAAGACGATTTGGAGAGATGGAGAATCTGATGAAAAGCATTGAACAGGAATTAAATCATGTTTTCCACACCATAGGTTCAGAAAATGGTGCTTGAGACACTGGAGAGCCCAGCGGCGGATTCCAATCTGTGGGCTGAAATTGGAAATGAACAGCGGCGCCGTCTCCATTCTGACAGCCTCGTGTCAATAAAAGTCAGTTTCCCTCCATTGCTCCTCATCGCTGACCACAAAGGGACTTTTGTCAGCTAGAGGCAGAGCGTCGGTCGGCTAACATTGTGCTAACGTGCTGCAAATGGTGATTGCAGTGGGTTTTAACGATTAATCTGAGCATACATGTAGACAGCAAGGGACAGAAATAGGAAAACAACGTCTTTAAAACCTCCACCTGTGCCCGTAAGTGCCATATTATACAGTAGTGAATTGGTCGTTTTCTGCAGGCAGAGTGAACAGTCGGCCAGAGGAGATCATATAATGTGATTTATGGTTCTGGAGTGAATTATGGAAACACTGACCTTCCCTTTACATCCCATCAAACAGATAACTGGCCAGTAAGCTGCTGTTATGATAGGAGGAGGGGGAAGAACACTGGCATGCCTGTTTACATGTTCTGATCATGGCGAATAGCAAATAGGACAAGATACATATCGGATGTTGCCTTTGATATACGAATATGAGTCAAAAATGTGGCTGTAGTGATATTTCTTTGTATCATGCCCACACATTTGCAGCAACCAGCTCCGGCCTTGGTGTAACAAAAACGCCATTAAAGGTGGTATCTCACATATTTTCTTTTCCAACAAAATGTCATGACAATACCATCTCTGAGATGTTCTTTTATTTAAAAAAAAAAAAAAAAAAGCCTTCATCTCCCCCACCTTTGTTTGCACTTTCAATTTGCATATCAAAGAAATCCCATCGGGACCTGCTTTGCATATTTACATCTGATTAGTAACTTTAAATGAACATGTCAAAAATGGTCGAGTTTTCTTTTTTGAATGTGCGAGGACTACCTAGCTTGTATAATTAGTGCCAGCACATGTAACGTAGCCAAAAAACAAAACAAGCTGATTTCAAACAACACGAGAGGCACCTTTTATATTGCCTTTCATTAGGCGTACTCAAATATTCCTGTCTCACCTTGGACCTCGAAGCTTGCTAAATGATAACTCCCTTCGAATGATAAAGACAAAAATATGTACTGTATGTTTGTGGTAATATTTCTTTGCAATGACATTAGGTCTTGTAAATTCTATCAGTTTTCTTCTGATGGGAATATTTTTAGATGTACGGAGGAAGAGTTTGAAAAGAGAACGCGCCGGGTTACAGGTCACTTAGTTCTGTGACAAAAACAATCTGTCTGCTTACCGTCATATAGTTCAAAGTCACAATAGGGTAAAGTGATATTCTGTCTTCTTACCTGACAGCAGAGTATGTCTCGATGCTGACATGTTATTCCTCTCATTCGAGCGACCAGGAGATCTGAAACCAAATTTAAACATTTTATTTGCCTGTTTTGTCACATGTGGGAGGGACACACTCTCCTGTGCTTTCTTATTTCCACCAAGTTGACATGTTTGATGCCTCGTGTGTGTGTGTGTGTGTGTGTGTGTGTGTGTGTGTGTGTGTGTGTGTGTGTGTGTGTGTGTGTGTGTGTGTGTGTGTGTGTGTGTGTGTGTGTGTGTGTGTGTGTGTGTGTGTGTGTGTGTGTGTGTGTGTGTGTGTGTGTGTGTGTGTGTGTGTGTGTGTGTGTGTGTGTGTGTTGAAGTAAGAAATGTAAACTTTTCCCTGCTGAAACTTCCGCGAGAATGCAGGCCACAGCGGTGCACACAGAATGAACTAACTATGTGATTATTAATTGGACTATTTTGATTCAGTATTCCACGCTGCATATCGTCACGGGTCCTCGGTGGGATTGTGTCTGCGTAGCGGTGTGTTGGGGGGGCCGGGGGGTGCAGTCTGGAAGGCTGTGCCGTTTGGAGCACGGTATCCGCACATCGGCATACCAATGAGTGGGGTTAAGAAGGCACGGATCCTCACGGAGGCACCGTTCCTTCGGCAGACCCAATCCGCCAAGTCTCCACGGACCTATTTCCAAAAGCTGCTCCTAATGNAACAAACACTCACACACACACACACACACACACACAAACACACACACACAATCTCCACTGAATCAGTACGGTGTCAGTCTGCATCTTGCCTGCCACTCAGTGAGTGGCAGGCAAGATGCAGACTGACACCGTACTGATTCAGTGGAGATTGTGTGTGTGTGTTTGTGTGTGTGTGTGTGTGTGTGTGTGAGTGTTTGTTCTTGTGTGTGTGTGGGGATGTGTAAGCCATTATGTGTGGGTTAATNGATTTCACCTCTATAATCTTTCTAAAATTATCCACAACTGTTGCCACATGACCTGTGTGTGTCTCTCCTAATTAATAACCCATTCATGTGGGAGAAAATTATTTTCTCCCACATGAATGGGTTATTAATTAGGAGAGACACACACAGGTCATGTGGCAACAGTTGTGGATAATTTTAGAAAGATTATAGAGGTGAAATCAAGATATTGTTCAGCTGCTAATGTGCCCTTTTACTTCCTTGACGTATTTTTACTCACGTAATATAGTCCCTCTCTCACTCTTTGTGCTTTATTCATCCCTTTAATTAACCCACACATAATGGCTTACACATCCCCACACACACACAAGAACAAACACTCACACACACACACACACACACACTCCACTGAATCAGTACGGTGTCAGTCTGCATCTTGCCTGCCACTCACTAAATTGTAGAGAGAGCTGCGCTGCGCTCAGGCAGAACTAAACTAGGAAGTGCTAAAGCTGGAGGCAGAAACAAGGGACAGGGATTGGGGAGGGGGTGGGGGGGGTTGTGAAAGAGAACACAGGGGTGGAGGTGGGGGAGTGTGCGTCAGGGGGGGTGGACGACACACACTCACAACACCACTGGATACCACCGCGGTGGTCCCTCACTGATTCACATTCCCCATAATGCCAGTTGGCAACCTCTTGGACAGGCACACTCTCTCCCTACACACACACACACACACACACACACACACACACACACACACACACACACACACACACACACACACACACACACACAAACAAACACACACACACAAACACAAACTGAAGGCTCGCTCACTACCCCCACGCTGCTCTAACTCACTCACTCTTTTAGAAAATGGACACAATGGTGTGGATGGGTTGGGCTTTAGATGAGGCACAGATTGAAGTCTTTACACTTGCGTATCTCAGTGGATTGACATCACCTCCAGGAAATGGTCTTTAGAGCTAACCCTCTATCAGGGAAAAAGGAGGATATGGTATTTATCGAATCACCGACGCTATTTGGAAAAACCTTTTACTGTGCAGCCTTTCATTTACTCCACACAGAATTATTTAGAGATTCTCTCTTTTTCATATGTAGTCACATTTTTTGCTACAAGCTGTCTAACATCTTAAGTCTACAAGGAATGTTTTTTAAATTGCAGTGTAGGTGGGATGGAAACATTCATCTAGAAGGACAGCCAGAAATCCCACCTAGAGAATCCAACAAATGCTATTTCTTAGATGATCGACAAATAGTATAATCACATTTTGAAATAGAAAATACCTGCCCTATTCGTCTTATGTTGTTTAAACTGGCCTCACCATGAGATCACATTGAAAGATATCTCTAGTGCAACTACTTTTTAGCTTTTCTTTTCTTTTTACCACCAAGCTATTTCAACCATTAGATGATGCCAACAAGCTAACAAGCTTTTGAATATTTGGAGGCTGCGACTGCCTTTTTTTCTCTGCGTGTTGAACGAGTCAATACGATTTTTAAATTAACAGCTTCTACCGCTGCACATCATAAAGAAGTTACAGAGGAACAATAAGCCTGCTTTTACAGAATGCTGTTATTATCATTTCAAGGTGTATGCAAGTGGTTGCTTGTGGCCACCATCGGAGGACGAGAGCCGCAGGAATATTCTATGCAAGAACAAATCGTTCAGGATATCTGAAGGTCTGAGTGATGTGTGTGAGTATTTCATCCCTGCCTTTTCAGTTAGCCAACCAAAACAGGAAGTATAACTATTACCATGGTTTCTATGAAGCAAGGGAGGAAGGGCAGGATGAAAACACACAATGTGCATATATACCGTGGAAGTGCAGCTCTTTAGAATTTAGTAAGCATTGCGCATCAATGAGAAACTTTTGATATCAAAGGTGTGTTTCTCTTTTGCAAAATGGACACACACACACACACACACACACACACACACACACACACACACACACACACACACACACACACACACACAA
>NW_011333193.1:369351-370599 GCF_000735185.1 Notothenia coriiceps | reverse complement strand
GGGGGGGGGAGTGAATGAGGGAGAAGGGGGGGTGTCGCTCTCCCAGCAACTAATTACTTAAGCAGTTGTCAAAGGTTTGAAGCTCGCTCTTGAATTCCAATGAACACTGTCCATGGACAGCGGTGGTTTTGCATATATTATGAATATTTCAGCTTCTCCCAGTAACCTTGGTGTCGTTTGGCAGATAGGGGCTGGCAGAGAGCCATTTAAAAGCTTCTCTGTTGCAGAAGGGAGGAGACAGGGTATTAAGCTTTATCTATACTTGACATTTCCGAGCATTTGTAATTAATTCATATAGAAAGTCTTTCCCCCCTTTCTCTAAATGACCGGCCAGGAACAGCAAAAGGTAGCGGCCTTTGTTTTGTGCGAGGAAATCAGACACAAGTTAAAGTGGTCAAAAGAACATTTCGCACATAAAATCCTTTTTTAACCCAATATAAATTCTTCCAAAGACATACAGATATCTCTGTCAACAAACACTTTTAAGATTCAATGTAAAAGCTCACATTTAGCCAGACCGTGAATACAAACAAAGATTTGAGAGTGGATAAACAGTGTGAAAGTGCAGCCAGATGGACAAAACTATAGTCTCTGTGCATGTCAGAACTCCTGGCAGGAAGCCCAAAACACAGGTGTGTGTGTGTGTGTGTGGGGATGATGTTGAAGATGGATTAGGGTGGGGGTGATGCGGAAGGTGGATGAGGGTGGGGGTNTTCGACTCCACTTCAAGCGATAGAATTACTAACAAAGAACTGCTAACAGAGCACTTATAGCCTACTAATAAAGGACTGGCTTATCTATAGCCAGTTGAGTAGCACTACTCAACTGGCTATAGATAAGCCAGTCCTTTATTAGTAGGCTATAAGTGCTCTGTTAGCAGTTCTTTGTTAGTAATTCTATCGCTTGAAGTGGAGTCGAAAGAGATGAGTTTTCAGTCTGCGCCGGAAGATGTGCAAGCTAACTGCTGTCCTGATTTCAATGGGGAGCTCATTTTTGGAGCCAGGATAGCAAACCCATGTGTTTTTGCTGATGGGAACTTGGGTCCCCCTCGCAGTGCGGGTGCAGCGAGTCGTTTGGCTGATGCAGAGCGGAGTGCACGTGCTGGGGTGTACGGTTTAAACATGTCCTGGATGTAGGAAGGGCCAGATCCATTCACAGCATGGTAAGCAAGAACCATTGTCTTGAAATGGATTCTAGCAGTTACTGGAAGCCAGTGAAGGGAGCGGAGGAGTCGGGAGTGGGTGTGGG
>NW_011333193.1:320839-347645 GCF_000735185.1 Notothenia coriiceps | reverse complement strand
TGTGTGTGTGTGTGTGTGTGTGTGTGTGTGTGTGTGTGTGTGTGTGTGTGTGTGTGTGTGTGTGTGTGTGTGTGTGTGTGTGTGTGGGTNCGCCCCCACCTGCGCATAGCTGCCGAAACTGGCAAGTAAATATTAGAGCATTTTATCTTTTCAGTTTGATAGTGTAATTGAATGTGTAAACGAAAGGTTGTTCGATTTCGTGTCATCTAAATTCATCTAAAGATTGTTTGATATGGAGTAATCCATTGTTGCTTTTCAGCATGACTAAAGGACGTTTTACTCAACTCAAAAGGCTGCCGTTTACTTCTTTAAGTATTTATAAAGAATTGCCCCAAATAGCGTTAGGCCCATTCTGTGCTCTTTTCTGAATGTGTAACTTAAGTAAGTCTGCATATATGACAGTCAACTATAGCGCCGAAATCAACAAGGACACAAGGATAAGCAAAGGAACTGTTACTCTAACTTTAATCAAGAATCTTGCATTTCGTGAAAACTCTTGCTGCTTAAAGTTATGCAACACTCAGATTGGGTTTTGGAACAAGGTGCCTCATGCCTAATTCTGCTCTATTTGACTCACAGATTGCGCCAATGTATTATTAATAGCAGACAACAAAGGACAACATGTTTTGTGTTGAAACAATAGGAGAATTCCATGTTGGACACGGGCCTGTATCTTCACTCTCCCCCTCCGCTAGTCGCTGGTCAGTCCGTCAAGGCTGCCGCACAATGAGAATCATGCCCGAATTGGAGCGCAGCCAAAGCCCATTCAAAGGAACTCCTCGTGCCTAACGCATTACCCCGGCCTATTAATCTGAAGAGACCGTGTTTTTGTGTTTACTAAGCATGATTCGCTTCTAATTAAAGTGAAATAATTATACTTCAAAGGCACGGGGAGGCAGGATAAGCGCTCGAAGACGAAGAGCAGCTCTTGTCTCATGGAGAATTGCCGAACACAACAATGCAGGAAAGCAAAATTAATCAAATGGATTGCGGAGATATTAAAGTCCTTTTATTACAAAGTTTGAAGTAAATCACAGTCGATTTCACGTATACAACACCACCTATTAATATACAAAATGATTTGATTTGATTGGCCCACATAATTTACCATCTCATAAATGATTAAAAAAAGTATCAAGCAGATGCCCCCTCTTATGATGGATAATTTAAAGATTATTTTAGCAGTTTTTATTGCATTTATTTAAGAAAGACATCCTGGATTGACCATTGAAAAGAAGACGGATTTAGTCAGTGACATCTTACTCACAAATCAAAGCATTTGGCTGAAATATGAGCTGACTAAGTGAGTGTAATATGAACATGTAAGCCTGACTCCAAGGCTTGGATCAGCAGCCATGGCTGGTGTGAACAATTGGACCTCCCCTTTTTACGAGCACAAGTGTCCTTGTCCTTGGTAAGGCGAAGGTCGATGTGTTCCCCCCTCTCTCTCCCGCTGTGGCGCTTCCACTGGCCATTCATTTGGGCCTGTGATGGCTCTAATAACATCTCCATCACATTAAAACCGAACCAGGCTGAGGAGATGTTAATACTCCCCTGCACTCGCTGCGGGGAAATTGGTCATGTATTACAACAAGTGCTTTTTAAGGGCCTCCGTGGCCAAGTCTATGGAAACAGCAGATATTCACGGCTGCCTGCATGTGAAGCTCTTAACACGGTGGATTTTCAAGTTGTGACAGTTCAAGGGAAGCGTCGCTGTTAACATATTCAGAATGGTCCTGTAGCAAGGCCGTTCCTCCAATTCCTCTTTGCATCTCCACTGCGCGGCTGACAAGGTTGCCAGTTCTTTTTTTTAAAGATGGAGATTAGAGAGGAATGCTGCGAACGCTCAACTTAAAAGCAGGGTCTGGTAAAATGATAATATTGAATTCAAAACGCCATGTGAATAGATGCAAAGACAGAACAAACAATGTGGATAGAAAAGTGTTGGTATTTGAGTTATTTTCAAATTGTCTTGACTTCCGTCAGAATTATGACATTTATTACCCTCATGCCTTCCATAATTTCACTGATATGCAAAGGGTAGTTTTAATGGAGGAAAAGAAAAGTAGAAATTGTATGAGCCATTATAAAAGACAAAATTAGAAATGTAAGAATTTGTGGACTCCACTAGGGTAAGAACAAAAAGTCAGAAACAGCGATAAACACGTTGTCTGACCAACTTCAGAGATGGGACATCTGGAGGAGCACGTGAACGCACCATAGTTTTCCTAATTGATTTATTGACATATGTGCTGCATGGCTTATCCTTCTATGTATATCATATAATCTGTAAATATAAGAATAATATATGTTTACCTGCCTCATAGAAACGATGAAGACAGTTGGACAGAGGCTGTGTTCCTTGGCTAGCTGTCAACGCTGGTCACCATGGAGAAGCAGGGATTGATGGCACCCATTGGCTAGTGAAGATGTATACATCATGTTGGTCCAGGGCTGCTGCATCCAGATGGACCTGGGTCATTCATTGTCTGTCAGGGACACAGCTGTCTGAGAAGTGCCATCCTCCCCTCTCCTCCTTTCTTACGGCGCTAACGAGTGTTTCGCCCGCCACATAGGATGGTGTCAGCTATAGGGGTAGGAGGAGTTTTTCTGTCAGCGCACAAGGTTTTCAAGAAGATGAACATTGTCTAACATCACATCAGAGCAGCAAAGCTCACAATGCAATCCCCTTTTTCCTGAAAAGATTAAAAGTTTCCTATGTTTTATTTTCAAGTGTTGGTACTTGAGAATCTAAAGGAGGTTTAGTGAAAAGGTCAAGGATATGATTAAAGAAAGGGTTCTTACTGCTGTTTATTTCCAAAGTCAGTCAAATGGGCTGGAGTGTACCTATGTCTTATAAAAAGGAGTTGCTGGTGAAGTATCAGGTATTGATTTTTACATAAAACGTTTCTTGACATAGTGGCCTCAAAAAGTAAGAGCTTTGGTTTTTAATACATCCTTACTCTACATAAGAAATACAAAGTAACTTACATCTATGTTGTTCACAGCTAGCCATTTTCAATAGTTATGTCCATACAATTGAACATTTTAACTGTAGAACACCTAGTGAGTTAGCAGCTTGCTAGCTTAGCTAATAATAAAGAATGGCTAACTCGACCCGACCATAAAAGCAAACCACCTCAGCCACCGTAGTGTACCGCCCACTTCCGTATTCCATACACTTTGTAAACAATATTTAAACAGCTGATACTTGATAGCTTCCCCCGTTCGACCGAGATTGAGTTAGCTGCATGTTAGGCTCTGGCTGTTTGACTTGTATATACTGCAGCAGACTGTAGTATTGTCTGCGACTGTGACCAGAGTGGGAGGGGCTGCACTTTTGTTGTTTGTTTGTGTTTCTTTTTTACATTGTTGTTTGGTAAACTTCCAATCCCCCAAGCCAAGAGTATCAGTGTTTTTATTATCTGTATAATTAACTAATATTCTGTTGTGTATTAGTGTTTTTACGAAGGATCCAGCACCCTGACGCGAGCGGCCGTCCTGGGAGTTGGGATTCAGCGGTGTTAGGCCCTCACGTGCACTTCACTGCCCCTTAAGTGTGTTTGTGTTTAGTCATTTTTGCACATTTTTTAATTTATCACTTTCTTTTCAGTTTGCTGTCTGTGTACAGGGCACATGTGAGTGGGGGTGAGTGATGTTTGGTTTCTACCTGCTTGTTTCCCCCTCCCAACAGTAACGGTTTGTGCTCGGTTAGTCAGTTTCAGTATGCTGGATACCATTTTCAAACAGCAGACACTGTATAACCGCACATTAAACCAAGATGTGTAATTTCACTCTGTGGTTTTTAAACAAGATGCAAAAATTGTATAAGTTACCTTTGGAGGTGCAGGGTTTTTTATTTATTCGGTTTTTTTGTTACCTTTGGAAGATAACAATCCATGGCACCAATTTTCACATCTGATTCTCTGTACGAAACAAAGAAGCCTATCTCTTAGAAATGTTTATGTTCACTTTTGTCCACTAACCCTAACCCTCCTTTAACTGAACCGGAAGCAGGTGTGAAAACAGCACACACTCATCCCCAGGCGCACACACACATTCCAGCCAGCCAGCAAGTCCATGGCTTCCCCCTGTGGTGTGAGGTGGGACCAGAGAAGCATGGAGTTATTCACCGTCTGCCTACTTGGTTCTAATAGTCTGGCACAGCGTGACTGACGCTGCCCCTCTCAGCCGTGATTGAGTGTATTGATCCTGAGTGCTGCCGCCGGCGTGCTCCCTGGACACCAGGCGGGAGGAGACCAACAATCAGATCCTTCACTGGGGGAAAAAGCCCTCCTCATCTGCCTTAATCATCCGATCGATGATTAGCGCGCCGACCCACTCATGTCTGTCTCTCACTGACAAAGACATCTCCTGAGCCTGCCTGCTGTTTGTTTTTTATCCACACATTGTGTCTTTTACTATGTTGTACTGCATTTGATTTGAGGTAAGTGTGTGAAGCCAAACAGAAATACTCTTCAGCGCAAAGGCCTTCTGCTGACCATCCATTTTTTTGAGGTAAAATGACGAAGACAGGGGAAGAACTTGATTAGAAGGAGAATAGGAGAGATGGAGGCAGAGAGAAAGCAAGACAAAGACAGAGGGGATGTAATGGAATCTGACAAAAGGAACTGTTGAATCACCAGCTGCTTTTTGGGGTTGGGAGGATTCCAACCCTAACCCTATAACCCCTCCCTGCTGGCGCCTGCAGCCAATGGTGCACTTCTCCCTCCTTCGTTCGGTGTTGATTGGGCAGCAAATTGCTCCCATCACCTGGCATTAGTCCAAGTCCCACCAGTCAAAGCTTTTAATCTGATCATTATCCCGGTGCTAAGCGGCAGCACCACAGCTTCTGTTTGCTGGAGCAAGATATTGTGTCTGATTGAGTGAGGCGGACGGCTGCAGGGTTTCAGTTCCATCGCTGTCGAAGCGTTTAAATGTGTGGATTATCAGAAGTGGAACAGGATCATGTGACCTCTGTCTGTGCGCTCTACTTCTCAGGGATCCTGGTTCACTGTCTCCTACCCTCTTCCTTTTGTTTTTCTCTTCTTCAGTAGTTTCCACTCTCAAGGTTGCCAGTGTAAATAGATTTTGTATCCGAACATCCTCATGGAACACAATGGAAGGAGTGTTATTTTGCCATTCAGCACAATTTCCCAACCTATTCACCATCCCTACTGACCACATGTCACTAAATGTGTGGTAACCCTGCCTCATATTGAACATTAAGAGTGCTTTTTAACTTTCACAAATTGAACAATGCCAAAGAAAATCTATCAAAGGTAGCTTAGAGTTAGGGGAACATTGTTCTTGAAGCCAGATAGGAAGAGAAAGTCAGACATACAGTGACAATACTGAGCCATCCAATTCACATCCTCAAGCAGCCATCTCATCAAATGTTGTCATATTTGATTAAAACATCTCAAGGCTGCTGCTCTCTGCCCACCAGCGACAGAAACTCAATGCAAAGGAAAAGTTGTTTGAATGAGCACATCTTCTTTTGTGTGTGAATGCATGTTGAACTCTCCCTTTTTTACATTGCATAGCATCCACTAATGAGCCATTCCATTGCATGTTGAGTACAACAGAGTCTAGCACATGATTACGGCAGCCCTTCATCGCGCATGTGGAAAATACAAGCCAACGGATTCTAAGTGCTCATTTTCAATTACCTCCTATTAGGGATTCCAGCATCTCCTGCCCCGCACAGAGAACCCACTCCTGCTGCCCACCCACTAACCTACACACACTCAGCACAGCACCCCAATGGGCCAAGAGCTTGCAAAATATGGCAACCGGCGAAACAATGCGTGATGTAAGTTTGGAGAGCACTAAGAGGCACTTCACTCAGAGAATAAGCCCGCACCGTCTCTCGAGATGTGAGGGTGGATGGGGGGAAGACGCGGAAACAAAATGACTGTTTTTAGAAGATCCACTTCTTTCTGATGAAGCAAAATCATCCCGCCCGCCCCCTTCATGAAAATGGCCCTTGTGGATATAGAGGATAACCAACACTAGAGCTGGGTGGTTATTGTTCAAGTGGCATTCTCTAACTCCCAAATAGCCCCTCAAACCTGTGTGGAGGGCTTCTCTTTATTATAAATGCTGTGATTGAAATAAAGAAATTAGAAGCAGAATTAAACATTAGAGTGTGAGGAGTTAATCCAACACTTGCAGGTAAACAAAGTACTCTTTTTGTTTTATGATAATTTAACAAGTTTACGGTTTGTGAGCTCAAACCTGAGCAGAGAAAAACAGGCAGAGCAGGCGACGGTCACAAATGGATCCGCCCCTGTAAGTGACTAATGCGTGACATCAGTCTTCACTAATGCCCGGTTGACTGTCAGTCTATTTGGCGTGACATGAGACAACCACCCTGTTGTTTCCCTTCCCAATTCTGCACGAGTTGATGGAGGGTTTGATTGTTGTGTTGTTCCCATGACAAACAGGAGGCAGGGGAACCAATTAGTTCCGACGGCTTTTAACATTCCCCTCAAAGCAGGAGGAGACGTAGAGGTTTGAGCTAAGGTTTGCTCGAGTCTGCCAGTGGCTTAATTATAAAGAGGGGATGTTTTCCCAAGGCCAGCACATGCAGACATATTACTAATTCATTCCTCTAGCTTGAATACATTGAGTTTTGAATGCAGAGTGATTTGGACACATATACTACGTGCTGATGACCCGAAATTTTGTGGAAACTGACAGGTCTTAGGTCCACAAATAAATAATAATTGACTAAACCGTTTCATTATAGATGCAGCATGGCCAAATGTGCTTTTGTCGACCCAGTATTTAACTGATTATGCAAGGGAAGTGTTGTGCAATATGTATGCATGTTCAGAATCAATAATTTTGTGCTCCTGCTTTGCCCTCCAGCACCAAAAATCTATCTTTTTCTCAGACGTCAGTTAGCTGAGATGCTGATTGATGTATCCCAATAGTGTCTCCTAATTTAGCTTCTGTTAGCAGTTCTTGAAAGGAAAAATGAAATGTATGATTGGAAGCTAACGTACATTTTCACGGACTGTTATTTTAATATTACTATCAGGATCTTTTGTGTTATTAGGATTGTTGACTTCAGGATTGACGTAGGTAACAGATGTGAATCAGAACAATATTTCTATGTTTATATTTCATTTGAACTTAGTTTCCAGCTAAACCCAGACAGTCAATTTCATTTTAGCTGCAGCTTCAGAATTCTTAGAAGGCCAACTTGGCCAATGTACTTTTTGTTCACTAAACTAAAGCATGCATCTCCTTCAAGACTGAAACTACAAATGTAACACGTGTTGTTTTCTATATTGTAAGAAAGTGTTGAGCCTTCAAGAATCCACTTGCTCTTTGATTCTGAGTAAATCCAGGCTAAAAAATGTATTTTATTTCAATCTCCAGCACAGAAAACAGAAACACCCAACATGCCCTTGTTCATTTTTTGCACCTTTTCAATACAGACACATCACCATTCAACACAAAGGGCCCAAAAATGTGAAATGCCATTAGCTGTCTTTCTAACATTTTTTATTTTGGTCGATTCTTTTCTCCCGAACAAATCATCTGCCGGTCTGCTGCTGACTTTTTGGACTTCGCTGTGTAAATGGCTCAGCACATATGGCAGCTGCATGCTTTCGGGCCAACTTGTTGAACTTGATGGATAGTGAAAAGGCCTTCGGGCTGCATGTGTTGGCCCTCCCTACCCTTTGCTTTCTTTCCTTCTTTCTGTCTTTGTGTCTCCGACTTACTCTCAGTGCCTATTGATTATCAGAACTTCCTCCCAACACTCGGATGTACCTCCTCTCCTCAGCGTGTCTTCGCGGCTCTGACTGTTGGAGGTTCTCCAGCACTCTCCAAACAGGTCTGATCCTTAACAAAGGTGAGGGGCTGGAGCTTGTTGTGTTCCAGCACAGCAGAGGTGAACGGAGAGAGCTCTGTGTTCCTGGCACACGATTCCTTCAGCACGCTGTCACGTCTCTTCAACTCTCCCCCTCTCTGATGTTACCTGACAGGTGTGTGTAGGTGTGTGTGTATGTTGTTTCATTCATTGGGGGGGGATAGGGAGTGACGAGGAGGTGAGAGAGGAAGACAAACAACAGGATAGGGTCGAAATTGGAGGATGCTAGGAAGAAAAGAGGTGGGAGGTAAGTAAGTAGGAGACAGGGTGTATATGTGCATTGTGAATATAAGTATGTGGGCATCTGTGTGTGTCTATCGATTTATGTATTTGTGTGTGTGTGCCACGGACAGGGAGGGTGTGTGATGGCAGTGCCCTCAGGCTCCTCCAGGCGTAAGAATCAGTGAGCAGGTGGAGCGCACCGGCATCGCTGTCTTCTGAAGAGTCCCCGCCGTCTCCTGTTTTGTCAGGACCCCTGGAGCGAAGAATGGGGAGTGTGTGTGCGTGTGTCTTTGTGTGTATGTGTTGCCTGGTTGGGATGCACTGTGATCATTAGGATTCACAATGGCTTTGACAGCGGGGCTCTGGAGCAGTGGACACAGCATATGCCCAGAGAGGTAACTGGCTGGCTTTCTTACTGGTACGCTAACTGTGTCCACTCCGCTAATACACTCAGATCCCTTAATTCAAACAGACTTGGCCCTGGTTGTAAGGCCCAGTCTGTGTACCGGACTTGTCTCTATTGCATCAGGCGAGACCATGAGCCTGAATTATTTGTTTGCTTGCAAAGTTGTGATTAATTTTGCATTAGTCTTGCCTCTATTCAAGTGCAAACAGAACATGTTGTTGGTGTTGTAGCTCTAGTTTTTTGGACTGCTGCTTCAGTGATAATTACGGAGATACAATATATATATATATATATAGAGTTGTGTGTGTGTGTGTGTGTGTGTGTGTGTGTGTGTGTGTGTGTGTGTGTGTGTGTGTGTGTGTGTGTGTGTGTGTGTGTGTGTGTGTGACTATCCTAAGTGTGTAAGTGGCTCAGGTGGTAAAGAAAGGACGTCCTAATAATAGCCCCCTGTCTCCACACTGGTCCACAGGCTGTAGCCGTATCGATTCTGCCTCTCCATCTTCAGCGTTGCCCGGCATCGTTATAGACCAGATACCGAGGGTTTAGCTTCGGATCTCATGCAGCGCGCCACAGCGATTCCTCCGACCTGAGCTGGATAAAGCCCCGCGCCCCAGGGGGGAGGCAGCAGTGGTTTTTAATTGTTTGTAGTGTTAGTTGGCCACGCTGGAGGCGAGCTCTCCAGGGACAGGCCTCCAGCCCAGGTCCTGACCCCGCTACTCGCACACAAACACCAATGACAAAATGAACGTACTAATGCACACACAGGTACTGAAGCAAAAGTGCCTGAGTACATACAAACATTACATGCACATACATATATAGGAGGGTCCTGGTTTATAATGAGAAACCCAATTAACATTCGAACAATGCTAATAATTCCCATTTAAGAATTCCCATTTGAAAATAGGTTGAAAGCATTTACCTTTGCTTTTTCTCAATGCACACAATTAGCAGCATTTACCAGACAAATGGTAATACAAACATTTCATTTGGTATAAATTAACAGGATAAAATATATTAATGATATAATACCTTCATAACAGCTGTGCAGAATTCATTTTTGTCTTTACGAAATGTATGTCTCATACATAATAAACGTGCCTTGATTTTTGCTTAAGTGCCTTTTAAACATTTGCGAGACTATAATAATTTGTTACAGTGAGAACCCAAATGGACTTCTCATGAAGAAAATCTAAAATCTTCTCTGCACTTCAGATGTGTTCCCCCTCATCTGCAGAAGTGGTTGTTTTATCCTTTGATCTACAGTACATTAAAGTAATACTGTGGGTTTGAAAAACCATTAGATGGCCTTTTACGGGGCAGCAGGTCTCTTTTAAAAGCACAATGAACCTCTACACAGATCAGGTTAGAAACTTAGTTAAAGGCACAATAACACATAGTCTCAAATTAGTCTTAAATGGTGTTAGCCCTCAAATAAGACCGTTGACTCCTGACCTGCGCTGCTGCGGTCCAATTACACCTACGGCTTCTTTCCGTTTTCAGCAGTTTGGAGCGAGACGGTGAGTTCTCAGATTCAGTGGAGAGTTAAAATATTCACATGCTGTGTCTTTAGTCTTTGTGCCCGCCTGTCTTATTGTCCGTCATGCTCTCTGTCCGTCTGTCTGTCAGGGTGGCAGGTCTTGTTGAATAGAGAGTGGGTCATCTCCCTGACAGAGCTCAACTGGTAGTTATGGCAGCCTCGCCACGGCTGGCTGGCTCCACACAGCCACCAGGAGACAGGGGATCATCAAATCTGTCCTCCTGCTCCACCACACACACACATACACATCTAGACACACAACACGCACCTATAAGAATAATGGCTACATACAGTTGTTAGATCATTATTACAGACATGGACATATTTGTCCATGTTCTAACCCTATTTGAACCTTACAAATTGTCATATTTCTATACTGTCGATAAGAATTTAGCTTTAAACTGAATTTAATATTGTCTTAGAAATATACAGCATAGGTACTTGTTTGAACCTATGATTGAAACCAACAGTCAGCCTTGGTACTTGTCATTACATTGGGTTATTAATACACAATAGCAGAAAATGGGAGTTAGGATTAACTTTAGAAAGTTAACTAATACGATTGTACCAACCCATTGTTGAATGTTGGCTAGCTTCAATTGCTAATGGATGTTAATTTGGGTTTGTTGAAAAGCAGAAAAAGTCCCTTGATTAAGTTCATAAGCTTTACAGTTGGATGATTTCAAGTTAGCAGCACACCAGACAGCATGTCTCCTGGCTGACAGACAATGGCTGCAAAGGGATAAGTCTTCCCCAGTGGCTTAAAGCGGGGACACTCTTTGCAGGAATGTCTCAACAACTTGAAATGCACATTAGTTGCAGTGTAATTCTGATTTGTATTTACTTAGAAAGCAGGAAATTCCACTTACACATATTTTGATTTGCTCGGAATATTCAGAGTGATCAGTAACAAAAAAAAGACATAATACCCCACTAGTGATCGTCCCAGTTATTACACAAAGCCAACAGTGTTTTAATCTTCTTCACCACTTAATGTCCCATTTAAATGTTCTGCAGCCTTCAAATATGAATCATGAATATCTGCACCCGGGGGTTGGCCAGCAGAGTCTATTAGAATACATCACTACCGTACCAGGGGACCACTTTGTGCATCCCTCTCAAATGTATCATATCTCCACTGTGGAGAGGGAGACATGACTTCATGTGTCTTGTGATGTAAGTATTATTACAATTCATGAAATTCAAACACTTATGGCAGGGCCATTAATTTGAACCATAAGCCGTTGGGGAGAGATTTACAGTGGAGTTAAGGGCGATCACACCATTAAAGGACTTGGGAGGAAGACAGAGAGAGAGACTGCAAGAGATAACTGGTTAGAGCTAGAGCCTGGCAATAGCCAACGGTGTTTGAATGTCTTCAAGTATAAGTGCAGCAATTAATATTTCTGTTTCCCGCTCTCAGGTCAAATGCGCAAACATTTCCGTCAGAATTAGAGAGGGAATAGTGGAGTTCTGAAGGTTCAACAGTTAAAACATAACCCTTGCCTTCTGCTTTCGCTGCGTCTCAGTCTACATACAAAGTGCTGAATTTTGCATGAGCGCCTGAGCGTATAGCAACTGGAACCCTATAGCGTTGTTTACTGATACTTCCTTGAGGCGTCTCACTCCGCACAGCCCATTCTGATAAGAGTGCGCCAGCAGCTGAGACCTGTCTCCCTTCGGTGCTGTGTGATGGTCTTGTTATACAGCAGAGCATGAAGAAACGTCGGGCAGAGGTCAGGACATGCAGACATACTTCTCTGGTTGAAAATGACCAATCAGGAAGTCTTCTCCCAACCAATGTTCATTTCTCAGATAGAACTGGTACAAATTGACATGTGACTCACAGCAGCAATAGTCTGGGTAATCCTTCATGCTGTAAGTAGGCCTACAATATTTATTTCCCTTTTCCCAGAAAATCGATATTAGGTTTTACTTTGATATGGTATGATACATCTACACTTTTATTGCATATGTGTTACTTCCTTACAGTAAATCTCTCTGATGCTAAATCTCTGTGTTAAATATTAGCTGCAGCTAGGAGATTGTTAGAATTAAATATTAATCCAAATTAAATATAATTGTTTTACACTTCTTGTGTGTGGATTTAACTAACAAGATATAGGCTACACTTATTTTTCTAGCTTTTGAATGGCTGGGAAATGTTTGTAATGTTTTTATTTTGCCAGGTCAGCTGTTTCCCCCTGCTAACAGTCTTTAGCTATGCTAAACTAAGCTAACAGTCTGCTGGCCAAGATCATCAGCTAGCCTTGAACACAAAAGTATCTTTACATGTATTTATAGAGATTAAACAAACAAGCAGTTAAAACGCCAGCTAAGCTTTTACTCATCTTTAGCTTAGCTTAACTGAGCTAATGTTCTTCTAGCTGTAGGGTTGCCATGTAGCCTGTCCCAGCTACCTGTCCCTTGAAAAGGTAAAACTGCAAGACCAAAATCATATTTTACAAGACTAGCTAGATGTAGTTGTTTTAACATAATAATGTGATTTATATTATTTTCTCTCAGTGTCTTTTAGAGTGTCATATTAGATAAATATATCGTTAAATACACTGTATTGAACTATTTTTTGGAGTTGGACCTTTTTCTTTTTTCCAAAGTTTACCTTAGCATCACACTTCCTACTATAATAACTTTTAACAGTGTACAAACTTATTTTGTAACCAATACAACTATTTATTACAATAAAACATTAACCATGGTCAAAATGTTTAATTCAATTGGATATTTAAATGATATATTGACCGAAAAACCAGCAATGTCCTCAATTTGCTTTTCACAAATCTTGTCACTTCGTATTTAGGATTCAGGCATGAGATTTTTTTCTCTCGTCTGACTTTTCCCTAAGGTTACTTGACAGCTTCTTCCAGAAATACAAATAGTTTGTTGCCAGCTGAACTGGGCTAACTAATGATCACAAACACAACATGAACAGTGAAAACCTTCAAACCAGAAATTACCTCTAGTTTGAACCCAGCTGAACACAATATAATCTTCTCTCAGGCTCTGTGTTTCCTATCATTTGTCACATGGCCACAGTGTTATGGGTTCAAACAGAAATGTGCAATGGCTCAGTGCACTCCAACAGCAGTTTTCCATCCCCCTGGCCCAGTTTCATTATTCTCAAGGTATTCATCGAGTAATGGCTTCTAGGGCCAGAAACCTTGTTGGCCATTTCATGTTCTTTGCTCCTAGTTATTGTTCAGGAACTGCGTGTCAGAATTCTATAAAGATTTGCACACACACAACTGCAGTGGATCTGACACCCCTACAATCCTTTTTTAAGCTGTACATCTGTTCTAAATCTGATTTTAGGATAAGTACGTGATGTGAACTCTGTGCCTTTGATGACATTTTTGATTGAAAATTGATTCGACAGTTGAAAAAATAACAAAACAAAGACACTTTATTTCAAATGTAGCCTTGAATCTTCAGGCTCATGCAAGACTATTATGAAGAAGGAAACTGCAGACATAAAAAGCATTTCCGTGCCAAGTGACAACAATTAAGCAAGTCATAATGTCTTTGTTTACTGTACCTGCTTAAAATGCTGGTTTCTTTGTGTTTTCTACAGGGGTAAGAAGTGTCTCTACATGTAAACATCGTCTGAGAACCAGGCCTTCTTTTCTCAGAGGAGCTGCTGTAGTGTAACTTCAGCTCCATTGAACATCACCCTTCACTGGGTTTGAGGTATCTGATTGAGTCCATCCATGTGGAGCGCTATTGAATCAAAAGAGTAAACCTCAGGGACATGGTCCACCTCTCAAACATCTACCGGGCGGAAGCTTCGGAAAATGCACTTGCAACACATATAAAATGTAAGTGATTGTAATGATAATAGGCGCATATGAAGATTTAATTCAATCTAGTCAATTAAATATGATTCTAAATATAAATCTGTAGAATATAAAATTAAATAGACATTTTATTGCTTTGTCTGTTCCCAACCCTGTGGAGATGTTTCTGTCATTATTATATCGCTCCTGTTTGTCTGAGTTGGTTCAAATTAGTGGTAAAAAGGCAAATTCTCACTCAGAGGGAGATTGTCTCGTTTCAAAGAGCCAGCAGAGAGAGCTGCTGCGAGATGGACCGGTCAGCAACAATAACCGTGCACTCACCACTGCAGGAGACAACGCTGCACTACTGTAGCCCGCGCTGCACCTCTCAAGTGGTTAATTAAATGAGTCCAGGCATAGAGCTAGCGCACAACGCTTGGTTTACCATAAACAATGTGATTAAAGCGGCCGTCGGCCAGCCAGAATGTAGAGTTGAAAAAAAAAAATTCAGATCACCATGGAGATGTGTGAGAAAAAGAGGTCTGAATACAGACAGGGATGTCTTTTTTATTCATTATTTTCATAATGACTGTCATTATGCGCAGGCTCTGATTGAATTCCATTTTGTTAGTCAGGTTTGTGGCGAGCAGAATAATTATCACTTAAGCGATATTAAGAATCATGCTAAACATTTTCATGGTCAGAGCCTCCGCGTGTTCGGCAAGAGGTCTTTGATTATAAAAGAAAAGAAGAAAAAAAAGTGTTTTCAAGCTCACACTGATTAGAAAAAAGCACAATAAGATTGCAGACATCAAACAGACATTCATTTCATTATCATGGTCAGCCTTGGTAGTTTGGAGTGTGAATATACAATACATTTAATTTAAAAGCATTGCATTATTACTTTTAATCATAAACAAGATAACCACTCATTTGTTCTACATGCAAAATTCAGACATCAACTAGTACATAAAGTGATGATTACATCAAGTGTAATCATCAGAGGACTCATTCAGGTACAGCATGTGAAGTGTACGAATTGATTGAATGTGTGCAGCCATTCAAATGTATTTTTCTTTGCAAGATGGAGGATAAGGTGGACTGCAAAGAGTCTTGTCTCCATGTGAACATCCTCTCCTCTAAGTGAAGACTCCTCGAGGCTCTCACAAAGCTCCAGGGAGAATCTGTAGGAAACAGGTATTTGTGATCGTGCAGAAGGAGCATTAATAATGATATCCTTACACACCATGACACTCCATTTCATCATAAGACATGATGTTACACCATAATGAAGCTGAGGAAGTACTCTTGAACCAGACAGAAAACTTGTTTGCAATAAACTTATAACGACACGGTCTGTTCATCCTCCATAAGGAGCACTTTTATTTTGAACTTTACTTTTACAGAAGTATCTATAACAAAAGGGCTATTTCTTCCATCACTGAATGTACTACATATATATTTATGATCAACTTTTTTCAGCTATATTAAATATAACACTCATTTTTTAAAACCGGCTCTTGTTGCAAGATTCAGTAAAAATATTATATATGATAGTATAATATGTTCTGCTTCCATTCTGGTCTCTGTTATGTAGTTTTTACAAAGCACTTCCCCTTTAAAATCACAAATAAGTATAGTATTTGAATAATATTATTATGCATTTTATTTTTCTTAAAAGCCATAATACTACATTTGTTGGTCAATGAATGACTTTTTGGCTAACAATAGGAATATATATAATGATGCATTTGTGGTGTAATACCAATGCTGTTTGAATCTGACAAAGGTCAGATTCATAAAGATCCAATATTTTTTGTAAATAATGTTTTTTTGATAATATCAAAAGCAAACACATATTTAAAGGAAAAAATGTTTTTTTACAACACGAGAAATGTAACTCTTAGGTATTTTATTTAAAGATGGATCTAGTATGAGTTATTGGTTTCTTATCAGTACGAATCAACCCTGCCATTTGCTGCTGAGTGGATGTATACATGCACTCCCACACACAGGAGGAGTGTGCTTCTCCTCTCACACAGCAGCAGGCCTGCAGCCTACCAATGTGTTCAGTGAGGGGATTTGGCCGGGCTCTAATCAATCACTGACAGATTACCTCCAAAGCCACTTCCACAGCCATTAAAGCAGGACAAATGCAGAATTGCAACTGAACAAGTTGGAGTTTTTAAGCCAACACCAGGACTTCCTGGTTATTTGTCAAAGTCACTGCCGCTGAGCCGCATGAGTGGCTGCGCGAGTGTGAGGCGAGCCGGCGTGTGTGTGTGTGTGCGAGGGAGAATGAGGGAGAGAGCCAGAGACAGTAACAGAGTGAGTGAGTTATTGTTAGTGTGTGTGTCTTATGCTCTCAGGTGTGTGTGTGTGTGTACACACGCCGTCGGCTGCGTCGCTCTCAGCCCACTGGAGCTTACAGTAAATCACATTCCCTTTATTGCCAAATTTAGCAGCTTATGCTCAATAGGCTCTGCTCAAATCCACGCCGTGTCCCATCAGGGCGTTAGTCTGGGCTCATAAAAGTGGATTGGCAACACACACACACACACACACACACACACACACACACACACACACACACACACACACACACACTGTTGACCCTGAGAGAGAAGGGAGCCCATACCAACACAGGAGGCGGGATTGTGTTTGTAGGTGTGTGTCTTTGTGTGTGGATCCTTTTGTGCAATAAGGCTTGTGTGGGCGTTATTGCAGCATGTATGTGTGTGTGTGTGTTTCTCCATCCCCCTCCTATTCAATTAAGAGCTTAAGCTCATTAGTGGCAGACTTACATCATTACCTCTCCAATGGCTAATGAGTTAAAATCTATTTAGATTTATGTTGGAGTTAAATCTCCTCCACCACACGTCGCAAATCAGAAGATGTGTCATAAAATCCAATCTGAAAACGCCCCATGTAAGGTTTTCGATATCAACGTGTCCCTTTTATAGTAACACTGCATATTCACCACACTTGAATTATACCTTTGCCTCCCGAACGTTAATCAGAGAGCTCTGTAACTCATCTGCACACTGTACTACAAAGGCCTGTTTACCTCACTTTACCATTAAACACACTAATTTAAAGCTTTGTCTAATTACTAGCTAATAATTAGCTCTGTGTAACAAAAACACTTCTATTACACAGCGATTAGTTGAGTTTTCAATCAATTTTCATTACGCTGACAAAACCTTGATTGCATCGCAGGCTTGACAAATTTAATGAATTGATGGAATTGTAAAAAAGACAATTAATTATGGAGAATGGAGAGTGAAAGGTGGAGCTGTAGCTCTCAGTGATGGAGAGTTTGATAGTGTGCTGCAGCCGCTGCTCTAATAAACAGACTGAGGAAGGAAACAGTCCACTTACTAAATTCACCAGCAGTGGTATACGGATCATATTTCACTATAGGGACGTGTTCATGTGCGTTATTCACCCTCTACATTTGAGACTTTCCCTTCACATTCTTATTTACCACATTTCTCCAACCCTGTTTTTCCGGCTGCCCCTCTCTTAGTCAATTAGTCGACTAATTGGTTGTTATGATTTTGGTAGACTAACATTTATCTTAGTTTCCTCAATTATTCATTTTTCAATCATCTTTTTGTGACTTATATTAGAAAAAACGTCTGAGCACATCTCTGTTAATCAAAAATACTTTAAGTGTTGTTTTTTGTGGAGAAACTCACTTTCACGGAATCGACTATTCGCCAAAATATAACCGACAAGGGACATTTATTTAACCACATTAACAACTATTTTCATTACGTGCACTCTCAACTTGTGGGTAACAATGAGCTGATAGTTATTCCATCTTTGATGTCTTGTTTAAACCTGCTCTCCCTGCTGATGCTTTGATAACTGGCTAACTGGGACATTTTCATTCTAATTAGGGCTTCAATTGCTAATTCCATATTGCTGCTATAATTATCACGGGGAGAGTCGTGGGCTAGGGAGGGAGGCAGTCACATATCGGGCAGAGGGGGGGCGGGGTATTAGATTTGCCCCTATGTGCACTCTACCAAACTACGCCAGGGGGCTTCTGGGGTGCCTCAGGGCACTATTTAGGGCTCTTTATTTTTCAGTGTAAAATCTCAGTGTTTCTAAACCAGTTGCATTTGATGGTGTGCAACCAAAACAGCTTTCTAGGAATAAAATAGCTATTTAAAAAATATTAAACACGTATTACAAATGTCATTTCAAGTAGATGACAGATGCAACTTGTCTGCAAATGCTTCTAAAGTAAGTGTGCAGTAGAAAAACAGGCTGTCTCACCTTTAATCTTTTAAAACTGGGATTGAACTGCCTATAAAGTGCAGCACTCTCTCCTGTAGTGCTTCTCCTCTCTCTGCTGCCTCCTAAACTCTTCCCTGTTCCCTCTTCGCTTCATCTTCCTCACCATTTGGACTCCCTTTCACCACTCTGCCATACAAACTAGACGCCCATAATAACCTTATGGGCAGTAATTGGAATTGAGGATCTTTTTTTCTCTCTCTCTTTCTCCTTCTCTGCACGCATGCGCAGTGGGACGCGGACTGGTCAGTGTGAGAAGCAGCTGTTCGGGGCTGGTGAAATTCCAACATGGCAGTGGCTGTGGTCAGTGTTTCCTGCGTTAACTTGGAATGGTTTCAGCTCGCACGCACCCCGGCTTAACCTCGGCACCCCGATCATCAGCAGAACCGCTCCCCGGGATCGATGCGACCCTAACCCCGCACTTGAAAGGTCGACCTGTCGCTAAAAAAGCAGGTAAGGACGGATAGTCTGGGATCCGCTGCGTCTGCAATTAGACGGAGTGGTCAGAGCCGAGAGGCTGCAGTGCACCTTCTCATCGGAATCATGCATGTGCACTTTGTTATTTAACTACATAAGCGTGCATTTTAGTGCGTTTTTTTTTGTGTGAATTTTTAAGGAGCGCACCTGCGACACCGTTATACGCAAATGCGCAGCCCGCACTATAGATGCTTTATCGGCTGTGCGGCACTCTCTAAAAATGAAAAAAACATAAGTTGCACGCGCTGGGAGGATATTCCAGCCTCTCTGTGGTGCGGCTACAACAAGTTGCCCTATGCATGCGTGCAGGCAATGTCACCGCAGCATGCTTTTTGTAGAAATAGTGCACATTGTAGGGCGTTATCAACAGATTTAACTTGACTCCATCATATCCAAACAATCTGATGCTCCTCCACCCCCCTCCCTCTCTTTCTCTCTCTCTCTCTCTCTCTCTCTCTCTCTCTCTTTCTCTCTGACTCTCTCTCTGACTCTCTCTCTCTCTCTCGCTAAACCTGTCATCCCGGGCTCCACTTTCTAATGAGATGCATGTAGGTTAGACGCCTCTCGTATTGCTCGCTGCACTCCTTCAAGGGCCCACCTTTCACACGGTTTGCAATCCGAGCAGTGCTGCTGGACCAGAGAAAAAAAAGTGTCTGTCATGTTTTTTGCTTGAAGCAGAGGAGATTTTTTTGTAGTCTTTTTCTTCCACAAATTAATTCCAATGCTCTCATCTCCTCTCCCTCTGTTCCAGCACGAGATGATCAGCAGCAGCAGCGTCTATGGTAGGTACAACTTATTATATTCATATATTACAAGGTGTAGAAATGCACTGATGACTTTCAGCAGCCGGTGTGTTTACTGTTATTTATTTCACTCATCGTATTCTGTATATTCACAGCTTTACTTAGAATGGTGCAATATTTATTGTATTATAGGACACTACTCAAATTCTCATGTTTAGGTTTTATTATCCATCTTTATAGCACTCTAACATAACCCTTTGTCATTGCACACAGCACCGCCTGATATTTTAAATAATAACTGTGCATCTTTTAAATTATACATGGCTTCATTTGAAAACAAAACTATTTTTTTAATAAGTTGAAATATGTTCTAAAATATTGTTGTTGAACTTTTATTTAATAATCGTTTTTGCATATGAGTAAAATAGATATTAGGGAGCAGTTCTTTTTCAACACACTCCCATTTTCTTTTGATTTCACTGTACAAATATGGAAATTCATATTTGATGTGATTTGAGTAACAGCGAACAAGGCCTCATTCGTTGCAAAGTCATAATGCATATTTATAATGAGGATTTATTTATTAGTTGCACTTTTGTATACCTCTATTGCTGAATTCACCGGTATTTATTTACATTATGTCACGAGGGAATAATGCATTCTTGAAGGAGCGTTAATGACAAAATACACTCTACTTTGTGCATGCAGAAGTTCATTTCAATTTCAGATATTTAAAATAACGTAAGCTGTACAGGAGCGTTTTCGCAGAAATGATGCTCCACTCTCATGAAGAACAATGGTGGATTGTTAGAAATAGAAAATATCCATCCCACCCTGTTGCAAGAGAAAGCGGGCAGCGGATAGTTTTCTGTTGAATAATCACGTTCGAGACCACAATGTGCTTTCTGTTGAGCTTTCGCTTCTACGATTGCACATTCTTGGTTTTTGTAGCAGTTATTAGTGAGGACTCAACCTTTCACCTTTGATCCCTCTGCTCTCTCTCTCTCTCTCTCTCTCTCTCTCTCACACACATTCACCCTCACATCATGTGCTGTTTCTCTCCTGCTGATGTGTGTGTTACATGCGGCATGTGCACTCACTTCTTTTTTCATGTTTGTAGTTTTGTTTTTAAGAGCGTGTGGATCCATAATGTCACACTGTAATGAAAATATAAAATAATGCTTATATTTGTAGCTTAATGGTCTGAAGTGACATATCATACATAAACAGATATGTACTTATTTGCTTTTGACGCTTTTCCATTCAAATTCAGTCCTAATTCACTGACTTCTGAACGATTTGTCGATATCATTTCACAAAAGATATTCTGTACAAGGACACGCGAAAGAGTCTTATTCAATTGATGCTGTTTTTGAAAAAAATAAGAGATTTCTACAGTAGATGAAAAATATAAAGAGTGGTGGGGTGCATGAGTTTTGCAATGCAAGTGTGTATGTGTGTGCATATGTGTGTCAAACTTAATCTCTAATGAAAACATAGAAAATAACGTTTCATTTTCTCCCTTATTGATCTTAAATGCCCTATTTTACATATTCATGTTAGCCCTTTCACACGATTGCCACCTAAAAATATACATTTGTGCAGCTTTTCCATCTATTGATTTGTGGATATTTGGTCTCATTAGGAGTCTTATTCAATTGTTCTAGAATTCTAGATGAACATATGGGGAGTGATGGGATGCATGAGTTTTGAAATGCAAATGTGTGTGTGTGCATATTGACAAACTTAATCTATGATAAGAATATAGAAAAATATCGCTTCTATGTATACCTTAAATGACCTAATATACATATTACCTGTAGCTTTAGCATTGCATTTCAGTCTTATTTGACTGACTTTTGATTGATTTGTCGATAGGAGTTTGTGTGAGTGGGTGTGCATATTGTCAAACTTAAACCCTAATGAAAATGTAGAATATTAGTGCATCGATTTGTACCTAAATCCTCTTAAATACCATATTATATACGCACATTTTTGCAATTGACACATACATTTTCATATTTTTTGCAGCTTTATATTTCAATTAAGTTCTTATTGACTGTCTTTTGATAGATTTGTGTGTATGATTTTAGGAGAAATGTAAAGCGCATGCAAATAAGTATTTTGAAGAGGCAAATGGGAAGTGATGGTGTGTGTTCATATTGTCCTAACTTCCTTTAATGAAACACTAGAATAATAATGCTTGTATTTGTACTTTTATGATCCTAAATGACATCGTACATACGTACAGATATGCACTTGACACATACAATGACATATCATACAATTCTGCAGCTTTTCCATTTCAATTTGCTCCTAATTTAGTGACCTTTGATAGATTTGTGGCTATCAAGAACATGTAAAGAAGTCTCATTGTTTTGTTACAGAAGAGGATTCTAGATGAACATATGGGGTGTGTGTGTGTGTGTGTGTGTGTGTGTGTGTGTGTGTGTGTGTGTGTGTGTGTGTGTGTGTGTGTGTGTGTGTGTGTGTGTGTGTGTGTGTGTGTGTGTGTGTGTGTGTGTGTGTGTGTGTGTGTGTTTGGCAGGCGGCCAGGGGACGGACACAAAGGATGTTGAGTGGCTGGGCGTGTGGCACAGCATCACTGAGCTGCCTGTGGCCTCTGGGAGATGGACACAAACTGGTAACCAGAGCAAAAACAAACCGCTGTTGATACATCGCTGAAAAATTCTGCAGCGTTTATTGTCGGACTGCAACTAGCAATTATAGTCATTATTGACAAACCTGCCAATTCTGCTTGGTATGTGTGATGTTGAAAAGAAGTGTAAAAAATCCAAACTTCCTAAAGCCAAGGGGACGACTTTGAATGTCTCCTTTTGTCTACAAACACTATTAAAACCTAAATAAATTCACTTTAATATCACTATTCCTATACAAGACACGAACAACTGTTAATTCTCCAGCTGGAACCTTAACATTTTTGCATTTTTTAAAATCTATTTTTACCTAATAAAGGAGTAATCAATCCCTAAGAATAGTTGCTGATTATTTTCCTGTCAATCGTCTAATCGATTTTTACTGTGAATCAGAAGCTCAATAGTGTATTGGAATCCAGATGACTCCTTTGCGATGTCGTTGAATATCTTATTTCGTCCGCACGACAGTCCAAAGTGATTGATTTTACAATCATATAAAGCAAAGACAAATCTCCTCCTTACAAAAGCTTTGGAATCTTTTACTATTTGTTCTTGAAAAGCGACTTAAAATCTATTCATGCGCCAAGGCCTGCTGAGGAAGGAATGTGTTATACGCTCACCTGTGATCGTGTGTGTGTGTGCGGGCGCTGGGTGTGTGTGTGTGCCTGCGCTGGGTGTGTGTGTGTGCCTGCGCTGGGTGTGTGTGCGGGCCCAGTGGAAGCCGGAGAGAGAGCATTAGGATGTTGCTTGTACTTGTGCGTTGGCAGGATGGACACATGTGGTAGATAGCTAATGATAGCATGCAGCGTATAATGAGATCCTCTCTCCGTCTGTCTCCACTACCTGGCATCATGCATTAACCATACAAGAGGAAGAAGAGGCACGCATGGTATTGACTTTTGAGTGGGTGTCTGCTTGTCCGTTGTTGGTTTTGTTTAGCACTCAGAGGTCAGCATGGCTGCAAGCGCCGCACATTAATAACAAGTATATATGTTTTTTAGTTTTCTCGTCTCTCTTTTTTTTGTTTTTTTTTGTTGCAAGGCTCCTCATCTGCACCTCTTGCGCTCGGGTAAATGGTTTCTTAAATTGATTTTGGATGTGTTGCAATGTATACGCTTAACAAGCCAAATGGGTTCAGTTTGTGGGTTAGTTCAGAAGATTATTCTATTAATGTATTCCACACACTCGTAATCCGCAGTATGTTGCGTGAAGGAGGGAGGCGTTGGCACCGGTCCATCTTCGTGCCCAGTAACATATATTTATCCTCTTCACTACACAATCCTCTAGGCTGCTCAAATCCCCCAGGGGGTCCCAATGACATGCCTACTAATGTGTGCTTTGGAAACGGAGTGCTATTGTATCCCCTAAATCTCACAAAGCACTGTATGATTTGTCCATTGTCGTTAAATCGCTTTGCTTGTGCCAAGTACTTGCATCTCACAGAGGCTTAATGCTTTGAGGGTTTCAGGGACAGCTTCGAGTTCCTCTTTTGTTGATTTCGGGGAAAAGTGCCAAGACTGCTGCGCTGAATATTGTTTTGAGTATGGAGGAGGGAGGGGAAGAAGGGCCATTGCCAAGCGACTCCATTGAGCCTCGTGAATGGGCCATTCATATTTAGGAGAATCACCCAGATGCCATATTGTTGGCTCAACAACGCTAAATATTCTCCAACAAGGATGGGATTGTAACAGGTTTGTGAATTGTGGAAAAGGACGTTGGGAAATTGGGGAGAAAACACAGTTCAGCCTTCAGTCACTGTAAAGAGGCTGGACATGTGACAGTGTTGCTGGAAACGTTTTATTACTGTTCCTTTCCATGCAATAATAGAAGTATTTGTCCAAATGTCTTCAAAGTGTGGCCATTTTCCTTTTTCTTCACTCAAGCATCTGCGTTCGCCTTCTCAGAATTCATTTTTTAAAGTGAAATGTATCCAAAGGGAGTTCAATCTTATATTTCCTATTAATGTACATCCTTAAACAAGGTTTAAAAAAGATGTATCAATATTTATCTTTATATATTCCAACTTCAAAGGTAATGTATTATCTTTATACAACACATATATTTAATATGTGGCAATAAATGCTATTTTAACACACTTATATATATCGTCCGAACTACATTTGTGTGTGTTAGGGTTTGTGAAATATTTATTTATTGCTAATAAATGCTAATTATGGGCAGTTAAAGGAAAATGTAAGCTAGAATTTGACGCATTTCTTTTTAGAACGACTTTAACAGTGTCCAATATGAGTTTAAAGCCTATACCTGTCACTTCTTTAGAATATTCACGAGTTTTAAAACATGATAAAATGGCATTTGGAAACATTTAATGCCATTTAAGTAGTAACTTAACGCTACTGTCAGCCTTTAGAAGGTTACAGTCCAAAGGTCAGATAGAAAAATGTCTAAAATAGCACTCTTGTCGGAGCAGATTGTGAAACGTGTCAAGGCCATTAGATGTTGAGTTTTTAACAGAAAGCCGTACATGCTTTTTTTTGTAGCGGTCTTAAGACAGCAGCTACTGATCCCAGACCAGCAGAAATCCATAGCCACCTTTTTTTGCACACAGAGCTTTCTTAGGGTCCGGCCCCGCTAAACAACCTTGAAACATCCAAACCCCGTCCTCGCACTATGAAAGACAGCAAAATGTCATCGTGGTCCTTTATGTCATACATGCACTGAGTATTAATCACGGCTGGATCTGCGCCTGAGAGGCTGATCAAATTTATTGTGTGGCTGCACGGGACAGTAATGGGTGTTTAATTACTCAATAAAAGCCCTTTTATAGATTCCCAGGCCTCCTGTGTGTTGAGCAAATGGTATTGATCCGTCTCTGGGCTGCAACATGATAGCCTGTGAAGGAGAATTAGAGCCGTTAGCCTGCTAGCGCTCTCTCATTCATTAGCTGCATTAGCCAGAGGGTGGTTAAGACGTAGCATCATACCAAAGTCTCAGAGGTTTCTCGAGCTGTAAAGCTCCGTGCACCTCATTTACACAAATATGGATCGGATGAGCAATGAATAACATTGACCAGATCGGAAAGTGTTTTGATGAGAATCTCCAGGAGAGTCGTTTTTCCTTTTAAACATTTCCCTATAATCCAACCCGCTATGACAACGCCCTTAGCCGAAGCTGTGAGCACTATTAGTCGGGCTACCATCAAGACAGCATGTTTAATCCCACCTCTTCCCCACCTTCTAATCTGTAATCTGACGGCTCCTCCTCCTCATCCTCAGAGGCCTAATTCTGGATCTCTGCACTCTCAAAAGGAGAGAAAGGCTGAATGAGAATGACAGTGAGCCACGCCGTGTCTGTTCCACCCAAGCATACATGTTTGGATTTCATGTCCAGGCCCCTGTTCTGTATCTTTTCTTTTTTCGCCTAACTGCATCTGCCTCACGTCCATTGTTCTTTTATGTTCAGAGCATATTGCCGCTTCTGTGAACCAGCCCCACTTCTCTTGATGCACAGCGAAAGCACTGCAATATCTCCCTTGATGTGTCTATATCAAATGAATGTGGCCTATTACAGACGTGGTGGAGTCAGTTGGGTGGCTTTGTGGACTAAAGAAGGGCCTGCAAGGGACCATGAAAGAGACATTGTCCAATACGGACCGTACAGTCCCTTTGTAGATAAATGGATTTTCATGCTTATCAACTGGGACACTGACATGAGTGAAAACTGTGGAGAATGTGGAATTACTCTCACTCGCCGGCCGTACACACGGACAACTGTAGTTTCAGTGTGTGTGGTCTTTCATTGTCCGGCAGAAAGCTTTTTTTTATTTGGAACAATGTGCACTGTTAATGCCACAGCATAGTAGATAGATCCTTCTGGGAAAATTGTACTTTTATTAAACTCCCCATCCACATTTTCACATCAGGTTTAAACTGTGCACATAATAGTCGGTGCTGGGTGCCTCTTTATCCCTACAATTTCATCACAGAAAACAAATGTCGCTTTTAGCTGGACAATCATCCCTTTTTTTTTTTTTTACTTAATCCAATTTTGTTATGAGAAGGATCCATTAGAGCTCGGCAATATGGCTGAAATTGATATAATTATATTAATAGGGATACTTTTCAAATTCAATCTGTATGACAGTATGGCAACATTGTGGAATCATGAAATTGATTGCAAACAGTCTTTAACAGGTTTTTACTTTTTTAATTACCAGAGCTAAACAGTTAAGTGTGTTATTTGAACAAAAGAAAATACATTCTTGTCCATAAAGTTAATTTGCTCCGTGTCAGTTTTGCCAAAATGTACTTTTTCTACAGAATTTTCTTGGCAAAGGCTTCATGTTATTTTCTGAACGTTAGCTAGCAGATAGCTCGGCTTCTGTTGTGTGTAACGACAAAAGTTAGTACACTTAAAATGAGAGCTTATCACATTATAGTCTTTTAACTTAGACCCTAAAGGTTTCAGCCTGATGTAACTCGCCAGCTTATCATCACCCAAACCCATAGCCTATAACGTAAGTCAGAATTTAGAATAACTGAGGCCTGAAGGCTACAATATGGAAGTAACGAACAAACCCCCAAGCGGACACAAAGCGGCCCCTGGTTCCATGTTCTAATCCCGGGGACACGTGTCCGTATATGCGGGCGAGCCCACACAGACGCACATTAAACCCTGTTCACATTCCCCTGCCTCAGGGGCGCGAATGAGAAGCGATGTGTATTCGATGTGGAGCCAGTGATCTAGGTAATCTGCCTGTGCTGTGGGACAGGTCTATTGGTCCACAAATCAATTGGCTTCATGTCCGTGCCAT
>NW_011333193.1:313339-315839 GCF_000735185.1 Notothenia coriiceps | reverse complement strand
ACGTTTTTATTTTACTTGTAACACCTGTTAGTGGAATCAAAATTTAAAAACTTGGTTGGATTCCATTTAATACAAATAAAAAAATTCAAAATATTTGTAAACATTTTAGATTAACTTTTTTGAAGAATACTTATCAAAAAAATATTTCTTGTTGAAATTGATAGTTTTTAACATTTGGCACCGAGTTGGCATGCTGTTGTTGAAGTAGCAAACTATGGAGCTGTGGTCTAGTGTACTGTCTGACTGCACACACACACACACACACACACACACACACACACACACACACACACACACACACACACACACCTCTCCAATCCTCCCACACACACATAAACCCACATACACACTGATACACACTCAGCCTTGTGCAGACAGACACAAATGCATCCACAGATGGTGACACTCCGGCAGTCACTCCTGGGCTGTCTGTCTACGTGCCAGCGATGATAACACACACACACACCCACACACACAGAATATGCACACGTACACACAGCCTGGCGGCAACAAACACGGTGATGCATCATTGAGCATCGGCTGGTTTTCCTCTAACTGCTGAGGGGAAATCAGCGTGGTGTTAAGTAACCATTCATGTGGAGCCGAGACCACACAAACAAACATCACACCTACACTTCTTAAAATACATCTACCGCGGAAAAAAAACACAATACGATTGAATAATATAAAAGTTATCTTACATATCTTCTGAAGCTTTTCCACAAGTGCTATCATTGATATGTTAACACACACTCCAGTATCACTATTTAATTCCCGTGGCAAATATCTCTTGTGCTTTCTAACTCTTACTTGGATTGTGATATATTCATTTGTTGATGTTAATGCTTCCACTCTGGACCGCAGTGTGCTGTGTAGGTAATCGCCCACTCCGGGGCTGCGGCGCCGCTGTTTGTGATGTGGATCTTCCTGAGGATCGTATTTGAATAATGAGGGAGGCTGGAGCGTTCTCTTGTGCAGAGTGTCTCGGCGCTGCAGCGGTAAATGACCTCTGAATAGTTGTTTTGGATTAGCCATCAAAGTCTTCCCTCGAAGTGGCCAATAGATAGGTACTTCCAGAAATGAGTCACTTGAAAATGATCATTGCCGCCGTTGCCGTATAAGATAATGGATAACCATTACACTCCATTTTCCCCAGCTCCTCACCCACACAACGCCTGCTCTTGAAATATGATGCATCCACTGTGCTTAGTGAGCACTTAATGTCCAAAAGCACCGTGTTTGTTGAGATTTACAACTGCGCCGGCAGCGGGGGGGTGGAAGAAAGAGTGTGTCGTCGGCGTATAATGTTGTTCACTCAATAATTATCTCATTTTATTTACGAAGACAGACAGTTTTAAGCGAGGTTAGAGGCTTCCTCTCTATTATCTCCACCTGACACCCCTCTCCTGCGGCCCCCTTCCCCCTCTGCGGCCCTTCCCCGTTTTAAGCTGTAGCTAATGGCTTAATTAGGTTAATAGTTCCTATCCATAAAGATTTATAAACAATTGAACATTAAGGGATACTCAATGAATCATCATTTATGTTTTATAAATTGTTCTTATATCATTATTATGTTGGAATATTAGTGTTTAGTCCATATAACTGATCTAGAACAACTTTTAAACCCTTATTCAAGCTTATTTAATGTTTCATAAATTGTTTAATTCAATTATAAAGCTGTATCCTTAAAATATGGCTAGCTGAAGTGTCCAGTAGTCCAACTCTTCTTACTTTGTTAGACAAATAAATAAGTTTAAGACTATCATCCGCCTACACTGGTGTCAATTAAAGCTCTACTGTCCTTGTGTGTCCGGTGACACCCCCCCTGCTGTACCCCTACCTGAGGGTCTCAGAGTGGCCCTGAGGTTAACATGGGCCACATACTATCAATACCGCTCTGAAGCCCAGATCCATACATGTGAACCAGCCGCACTTTGTTTACCTGTGTGCTCAGTAATTAAAATAGATTTCTGAGCGGGGGCCTAATCCTTTTAGAAATGACATCGATCTGAAAGCTTCGGTGTAACTTTGTTGCGTTTTTTTTTTTATCCCCGCCCATTCTCTCGAGCAGTGTTCCCCTTTTTGATGGAAACTTCGGAAAGTCCTCGACATGGAGGACGTCATTTAGCGCCAGGCGGGGGGGGGGGGGCCGCGGAAGAGGGGTGTCAGGTGGAGATAATAAGAGAGGAAGCCTCTAAACCGCTCCAACTGTCTGTCTTCGTAATAAAATGAGATAATTATTGAGTGAAACAACATTATACGCCGGACGACACACTCTTTCTTCCCACCCGCCCCGCTGGCCGGTCGCAGTTGTAAATCTCAACAAACACGGTGCTTTTTGACATTAAGTTGCTCACTACAGCACAGGTGGGATGCATCTATATTCAAGAGCAGGCGTTGTGTGGGTGAGGAGCTGGGGAAATGGAGTGTAATGGTTTATCCATTATCTTATACGCAACGGCGGCAATGACATTTCAAGTGGACTCATTTCTGGAAGTAC
>NW_011333193.1:280398-313300 GCF_000735185.1 Notothenia coriiceps | reverse complement strand
CCCCCCGCCTGGCGCTAAATGACGTCCTCCATGTCGAGGACTTTCCGAAGTTTCCATCAAAAAGGGGAACACTGCTCGAGAGAATGGGCGGGGATAAAAAAAAAAACGCAACAAAGTTACACCGAAGCTTTCAGATCGATGTCATTTCTAAAAGGATTAGGCCCCCGCTCAGAAATCTATTTTAATTACTGAGCACACAGGTAAACAAAGTGCGGCTGGTTCACATGTATGGATCTGGGCTTCAGAGCGGTATTGATAGTATGTGGCCCATGTTAACCTCAGGGCCACTCTGAGACCCTCAGGTAGGGGTACAGCAGGGGGGGTGTCACCGGACACACAAGGACAGTAGAGCTTTAATTGACACCAGTGTAGGCGGATGATAGTCTTAAACTTATTTATTTGTCTAACAAAGTAAGAAGAGTTGGACTACTGGACACTTCAGCTAGCCATATTTTAAGGATACAGCTTTATAATTGAATTAAACAATTTATGAAACATTAAATAAGCTTGAATAAGGGTTTAAAAGTTGTTCTAGATCAGTTATATGGACTAAACACTAATATTCCAACATAATAATGATATAAGAACAATTTATAAAACATAAATGATGATTCATTGAGTATCCCTTAATGTTCAATTGTTTATAAATCTTTATGGATAGGAACTATTAACCTAATTAAGCCATTAGCTACAGCTTAAAACCCTTAATTAACTATGCATTAGTAGGGCTTCATAGGTTGTGACTACTAATGGCTTTATACGTTAATAAATTGTTAATGCTTTTTAGATTTAAAAATAGAATTAAGAGATTATTTGATGTGTTAAACAATTATATATAAACCCTTAGTAAATGAGGCCTGGGTTGTACAATACAAATGATTACAAGTGACTTTGTTTGATCAATTAATTCAACATGTCTTGTGTGTTGGCAACATACAAGACACAGTTTGGTTCAAACAAGAAAGAAAGAAACATCATGTACAGTCATTTCCTGAAGTCTACGATCACACTTCACTTCCCACAGGACAGATGTGTGTTTCTCCACACTGATGATATATGTGTGGATTTGTCCCGGCACAGTGATGCTGAGCGTCTTTACAGATGTTTTCCTCCCCAGATAAGAATAATCTGTTTGCCTCAGCGGGCTGAAGCGTGTTTGAGTGTCCTGCATGTGTGTGTGTCTTCATTCCTGCCTGTGTGACCGTGCCTGTGTGTGTGTGTGTGTGTGCTGTCTTTGAGGAAGGAACCCCGCGTGGAGCCGGGTGATTAGGCACGCTGCGCTAGTCACAGGAAATGGAGTAGCTGACGGACAGGCCGAGTGCATTATAGATGAATGCCATGCGTTAGCGGCTCCGAGCCCCCGCCGAATATCTCTCAATTTCCTCTCTGAATGACAAAAGAAGCCACGCACAATTTCCTTGATCCGGAGCATTTGTTTAACTGCGCCCTACCCATTTAACCCACCCATTCAATAGTCTGTCTAGTAAAAGGAAATTTAGACAGTGTCAATTTATACAGCTCGCAGCAAGATCTGATAGTGGCAGGCAGGGGCGACGATGATACGCCTCTGGAATACAGTCGGGAGATTTATACTTCTTCCGCGAGCTAAATTTAGATTCATCATTAAATATACCCTAATATTTTTACATACCAGAAATATGTGCTCCACAAAGACGTTTGAAAGTTTGATGGTCGGAGCAGCGATAACTTCGCTTGAGGTCAAAGATCGCAGATTAAAATGAATATTTGATTTTCTTAAAAAGACGCTGTCATTTGTCAAATATCCTTATATGGCGGCTCAGAGCTGTCATCTTTACAGCGATCTCTCTTCCCCCCTTACTGTCTTTGAGTTAGTGACAGCTCATCTCTCCCGGTCACTGCTCCACGTCTAGACTTTGAACTCGCTCTGTTTACTCCCTTATCTGTTGTTGTTGTTGTTGCGACGATGTAATGGTAAGCTGTGGCTGCGCTTGAATCGCCTGCTTCAAAGACGCGGATTCTGGTTGTTTTCAGATGAAAATTCTGGCTTGGAGAACAGTTTTGTTGTCTGAGGAAAGGTATTTAGTTGTACACATTTGTCTTTATGTATTACTCTTTTAGTCTCAAAGTGTTGTCGGGTGACTGTTGCTCTGAAGAGGACGCGTCGCAGCGTGAGTTTTGATTATGTGCGTGTGACACCAGCTCATGACTAATTTCCTAATTAATTGCCTTTTGGAGGACCTAATCACATTATTTGACTCTGTACTGTAGGTTGTGTGCCAATACAGCGTAGCCCGTGGCTTAGTCACAGTGTGCTGGACTCATTAACAAGGCGATCCGGAGGTTGTCAAACACACACAAGGCCCGCGCACGTGAGAATACACACACTCGTGAAACATACAGACACACACAGCGCGTGATCAGCGCTTGAGATTTAGAGGTTAAAAGATGCCCTCTGGTGTATTTGATAAGGATTTGTGTAACTGGTTAGATTTCCCCGGTGGTGTGTAAAAACAGGTCTCTTTTGATGGAGCTATCACTTGTCTTCTCCTCCTACACTCAGTCGGAGGCAGGTTTATATAAAATATGACATGATAGTTTGTTTTTGAAGGTATTCAGTGTCTGTTTGTGTTAGATAGACAAAGAAGGGCATGCTTTTGTGCGTCTCGTGTGTGTGTGTGTGTGTGTGTGTGTGTGTGTGTGTGTGTGTGTGTGTGTGTGTGTGTGTGTGTGTGTGTGTGTGTGTGTGTGTGTGTGTGTGTGTGTGTGTGTGTGTGTGTGTGTGTGTGTGTGTGTGTGTGTGTGTGTGTGTGTGTGTGTGCGGGCTTGGGAACTTGTACATCTCTTTTTCCACACATGGCTTAATTATGACGTTACCAAAATGGGCAGTTTGCTCTGACACCCCGCTTGCAGAATCACACAGCGGACAGACTTAAAAGAGCTCATTAGTTCTCTCTAAAGAGCTGTTTACTGCACACACACACGCGCTCCGTAATAGGCAGCTCTGTTGATGCAGATGGACGCCGAGTGTAATGAGAATGATTAGGCTTCTCTATGTGGAGGCTGGATGAGAGGGAAAAAACGCGCTGGCAGACTTGAAGCTTCAGAAGGTGGAGAATATTTGAGTGCCTGATCTCTCTCTCTGCTTTCTCCGCTACACACACTTGCTCTTTTTCTTACCGCATGTGTCCATCCAAATGCTTCGCACATTTCCCCCCGGCCCTTTAAACCATTGAAAGATTGAGGGGGGAAATCAAATAAGGGCTGCGCTGAAAGCTCCATTGAGGTGCAGCAAATAAAAAGAATGAATCGAAAATAATTCAGCTACCCGAGAGAAAGGTCTTTTAACTGTCTGTGCATGTAATCACACTGATGAAGGCTAACACACATTTTAGTATAAAGCAAATTGGACTCCACTGAATCCTTTTCATATTTAAAATAGGAAGAGGGCCTTGAAAGTTTTTGGAAATGAATGTGTTGTTAAATGTATTAAAATATACATAAAATAATGGAAAGGTGTCGTTTTATTGTTTCCTTTCAAGTGTTTCCCTCTGACAATGAATCCAAGGACTTTTAAATGACTTTCAAGGTCTTTCAAAATGAGTATCTGTAAGTCGGGCCTACCTTAAGCATTTTCCGAGTGGACCCCGCCCATCCTGCAGCGCACATTAAGTGACTTTGCTCATTGCCCTTGGTTTACATCACGTTGAATTAGAGGATACACACTGTAAGATTCCAAAGTCAATCCTCCTCCATCCCTTTCATATGTTTTGGAGAAGGAGCAGCGAGTTCAAAGCGCTCAGTTCAAAGTATCCGTCCTCATTTGAATAACGTAGAGTAATCGCTATTACCTTATTTAAATAGTGCAAGTTATCATTTGGCCTTCATTTGCATTGCTGGGGTAATCACTGCGTCCCTGCATTAACCTCATTATAGAAGAGATGAAAGCCCTGATGGAGGCTGACACACTCTTTTATATATGTTATCTTTATTAATGATGGAATTAGAAAGACCCGTGTTTCTTTAAATGGAGGACATAACGCGGTTTGATGGAGTGTCAAACTATGGGGAGAAGAGTGTGTGGGATTCACAAGGCTTGCTTTATTTGTTTTTCGGCCCCCAACCCCCCTTTTCTGCCACAGCATTCTCTCTCTTGGCCTAGTCACCCCCCCTCCCACGTTGAATTTTTTAATCTCCATCCGTGTCTCTTAACGCCTCCCTGCACTGAAAAGTTCAACCAGAATCTGACACTTAAAATAGAACAATACATCATGACAACGCAAACACACATCCATCTTAACACGTCATAATATTTTCAGTGCAGCTTTTAATTTCTCCCAAGAGATGTGCCAAATCAACTCATTATTGTCTTTAAACCCCAAATGTTGAATTTCCCAAATACTACATTTAGCATACTACAGAAACAACGCTCTGAACCAGCCTGTTTAAGAAAAAAAAAAGCTTTATTTGACTATTTTTGACTGATATCGCTCTTGTGTTAGCGGCAGTAAAAAGGCACCTCTGTCACAAAGAGAGCATTAGGAATACCAGACCTGGTAGTAACTGCTATATCAAACATTAGAGAGAGCCAGAAAAGGCCAAGGTGAAGTGCTTGGCGACATTCCCATAATACCTTGATCACTAGTGGTGGTCAATAGAATTAGATTGCTGAATGCTCCATTAAACGATGTAAGAATGGTGGGTATTTCTACAGCAGAATCAAGACACTTTGTTGCTGCTTCAAGGAGATTCATAGCAGGCCTACAAGACTAAGACTATATACTTATGTAGAAAGTGGCTCAATCTGGTTTCCAGCCACCATTCTTCCACTGTCTCCTCTCTATCCTCTGATACATATTAGTGTGATAATATAGAAATAATAGAGATTTCATGTGCACTGCCAAGCAAGCATTTTGCTAGTGCCTACCGAACAAATAATCAAACATATCCTGAGAATACAATCCTTTAAAAGCACATTAAAATATAATTATTTACACAGGATTGTGGAACCTTTATTGTGCCTCATTTCCTCTCATTTTGTCCAGTATGCCTGCCTTGTAATTTTCTCCTTGAAATACTGCCCTTTTATAGCGCTGCTTCCACTTAATGTTTTTTCAATATAAGAGGAGCCTCCCATCTAATACCAAACTTTCCTCCGCTTTGTCTGAGGCGTTCCCTGCTCGCTACACTGGGAGGTGACAGGCATGCCAGCCCCTTCTAGACTCCCCTCGGCTAAAATGTTGTAAATTAACACAATTAGCAGATCGCCATTCTGCTAATTAGCCACTGGCGTCTGCCGAGAGATGGCTAGAGAGGAGAAGCAGAGAGGAAATAGGGGTCTGGGGATTTCCCCCTCCCTCTCTGTGTTGTTACCAAACAAACACAGGGCCTTGGAAAAAGAGAGCAAGGCAGTGTGAACGTGTTTGTGTGTGTTGCAGTTGGATAAATGGATGGGAGGAAGGGAAGATTTGCTTCCCTATGAATGGATTTTATTGTGCATGCCTGCTTTAGTCACACAAGCGCACACACACACACAAACCAATTCTGAAGGAGGCATTGCTCACAAGACCCCCGACTGTGGAGCTCTACATGCAACCGCAGCCAGTCAATAAGTCAGGGGAAGCAGCCTAAATGACACCGATATTATCCTTTATTTGTGTGCACTAAGTCAAATCAAACAGGGTTCAATCTGCCGTGCGGCTGCTGTGATTACGCCCCGTCCAGCCTTTGATAGCGCCACGGCTTTGATAGTGAGACAACGATGGAGTCGCTGTGTGACTGTCAGTGTTTGCAGATGGCATTGGCTGGGATTAAAGGAAACAGTGGCTCTCAAGCCTCCCGAGGCAATAAAGGGGAGAGCCAGGTGAGTGTGTCTGAGATGAGATGGAGCAAGGGAAGGAGGGAGGGGAGGAGGCGCAGCAAGCACAGAGGGAGTAAATAAGAGGAGGGGTGGCCGAGAAGAAAGGGGAATGAAAGGGAGAGATATATATCGAAATGGATGGAGTCAGAATAAAAGGAGGTAAAGGGAAAGAGGGGAGGTGGAAAATGGACGACAAAAACAGCAAAGACAAGGCAGCAGGGAGGCATGAAGAGAGGCAGACAGAGAGGTAAAGAGAACGGCAGAGAGGGAGGAGGTCAAGGTGGAGCTGTGCAGACAGGAACTAAGCTTGAGACACAATGTGTTGTAATTCATTGCTCGCTACAGCTCCTGTGTGCGTGCCTGTGTTTGTCCGTCTGGGTCAGTGGATGTGAGCATGCGTGTGTGTGTGCGCGCGTGTGCACGTCAGCACGCCTGAGTGCAGGCAGAGATAGTTTTTTTTTTTTAAATGCCTGTGTGTCTGAGCATGAATCTCTGTGTGTGTGTGTGTGTGTGTGTGTGTGTGTGTGTGTGTGTGTGTGTGTGTGTGTGTGTGTGTGTGTGTGTGTGTGTGTGTGTGTGTGTGTGTGTTTGTGTGTGTGCTCGATGAAAGCACCACGAACAGAGGGGGGTGGATGTGTATGGGTGTGTGTGTGTGTTGCTTTGTGGTACTCGCCAAGGCGCATTTTCAAACCCATCTCCAGCCACCTCAGATGAGTTGGGGATTATAGAGTGACCCTCAATGCCTCTGTCTTATTGGTCTGGCCGGGGTGCATTAGGCTGCCATCCCACAAGCCTCTGTACACCACAACACACTCTGTGCTTCTTATGGCCTGTAGAAATGAGTAATTAATGTGCTGATGGACATAAAATTATCTCATGATATGTATCAGTTAGAAAGAAAGAAAGAAAACACCAGATGAGTATCACCTGTTTAATTGATCATCCTAGGCAATTTGAAGGTGTTGTCATTTTAATTATTGTGTGTCAATGTGTTCACATGTTGATGTCTATGTCTCTGTTTCTCTCAGGCTTAAAGATGCAGTGGACCCCCGAGCACAGCCAGTGGGCCGAACAGCATTTCGACATCTCCTCCACCACGCGCTCGCCGGCCCACAAGGCTGAGGCCTACAGGGCGGTGCCCGGCCACCTGCAGCGCTCCGCCTCCTACCAGTACGCCTGGGCCAACGACGACATTTCCGCCCTCACCGCCTCCAACCTGCTCAAGAAGTATGCCGAGAAGTATTCCGGTATCCTGGAGATGCCGGGCTCCTATTCCGAGATCCCGGGGGTGATGAACGGACGGAAAGGTGAATCCGAGCCCTGGCAGGATGGTGTCTACCCCATGAGCTGCATCCCAGAGGGGGTCTCCATCAGAAAGGGGGGGGTGGCGGCGGCCTCAGAGGTGGTGTCCGGCATGTGCAGCTCCCCGGGCCTGGCCTCCAGCACCCTGAGCGAGCCCAGCTACTCCAGCAGCAGCTGTGGGAGCCACTCTGCCACGGCGCTCCACTCATCCTCCATGGCCTCTCAGGAATACGGCCCCCCATACAGCAGCTCCTACCTACACAGTAGTTACAGCTCCCAGTCGGCCCCCACCCCAACACTCCCCTCTCCGCTGCACAGCTCTGGGCTCCTGCAGCCACCCCCTCCGCCCTCCCACCCCACTTTAGTCCCAGCGTACAACGGAGGGTCCCCCAACTTGTCTAGTTATAATTACCCCCCAGCAGGCTACCCGGCCCAGAGCTCCGTTGGGCCGGGATACAGCCCTGGAGGAGCCCCCCCTCCCTCATCGTACCTCCCCCCAGGCATCGCTGCCCCTACACCCCTTCCCCCCTCTTCCACTTTACCTGGATACCCATACCAGAGCCACAACCTGACCCCAATTGCCCCCACCCCTCTTAACAGTAGCTCCTCCAACTCACTGAAGAGAAAAGCCTTCTACATGGCAGGCCAAGGAGAGATGGACTCTTACGGTAACTTTGGCTATGGCCAGGCTCGGAGCTCCGCTGAGAGCCCCATGTACCGGATAGCTGACAGCAGCAGCGCCAACGGAGGCTCCAACAGTGGATTCGACAGGGGTCCTGAAAAGCCTTTTAATCCCCAGAAGCAGTCCACAATGTCCTCTGAGCAGAGGAAGTACAGCAGCCAGGCAGCAGGTGGGCCACTGACTCCACCGGCCTACGTAACCTCCACCCTAGGGGGTTCCCGCTCAACGGATTCCCTCGGCAGCTTCACCTCCCCCTCCCTCAGTGAGCAAGGTGCCGAGGATCACCGCCTCCACCTCTCCCACTCAGCACCAGGGACTACCTCCTCCTCATCATCTTCATCCTCCCGGCCTGCTGAAGAGCAGCTAAAAACCAGTGACCCTCACCTCCTGGACATGGTGACCTCTGAGATCGTTCAGCAGGGGCCCCCGGTGGATTGGAGCGACATTGCAGGACTAGAACTAGCCAAGGCAACCCTGAAGGAAGAGGTCCTCTGGCCCATTCTGCGCCCGGACATGTTCAGCAGTTTAGGCCCCGCCCCCCATTGCGTGTTGCTGTTTGGCCCCAGGGGCAGTGGCAGGACGTTGCTGGGTCGCTGCCTGGCCAGCCAGCTCGGGGCCCCGTTCCTCCAGCTCAACGGCTCCACGCTGGCCACCAAGTGGCTGGCAGAGGGAGAGAAAATCATCCGGGCGTCCTTCCTGGTGGCGCGCTGCCGGCAGCCCTCCGTTCTGTTCATCAGTGAAGTGGACATGCTGCTGTCAGCACACCTCAGCGAGGAGAGTCCCATCAACCGGCTGAAGGGGGAGCTCCTCGCCCAGCTGGACTCCCTGCTCATGGGCTCAGGCGAGGACGGAGGCAACCAAGTCTTGGTGGTCTGCTCCACAAGCCGACCCCAGGACATGGATGAAGGGTTGCGCAGGTACTTTGGCCGCAGGGTCCTCGTGCCCCTGCCGGACGGCGCAGCCCGCCACCACATCGTGGGCCAGCTCCTGGCTCAATCTCAGCACAAATACTGCCTGAGCGTGGAGGAGCTGGCGCTGCTGGTCCAGCGCACCGAGGGCTTCTCCGGACTGGACGTGGCCCGGCTATTCCAGGAGGCCCTCGTGGGACTGTTACACGTCTCCGCACAAGGCATGGACATGTCGGGTATGATGCCCCGGGGACAGGTCCGGCCCCTCACCTACCAGGACTTTGAGAGTGTCTTTTGTAAATTCCAAGCCAGTATATCACAGAAAGAGATTGACACGTACACTGAGTGGAACAAAATGTTCGGCTGCAGCCAGTGAAAAGAAAGATTCCGCCCTTGAGAAAAAGAGGCAAACACAATTCCTCCCCTCAGGGCAGAAGCATTGTGCTGGAGGGAAAGGCACACAGAAGGCCAACACAAGCTCACTGAGTTCTCACAAGCAGGGTTTAGACGACCCAGAGACCTGGTTTGATGAGACAACTGGCAGTTTTACAGTTAATGAGCAAGAGTTTTAATTTAATTGCTTGACACTCCAGAAAGCCAGGCATTGTTTACACATTGCAAGCAAGTTGGCTTGAGAAGAGACGCCCCAGTGTCTGTGTAAATATATCGTTACGTTCCTGTTCTTGACATTTAGTTGGCTATCCAAGTGCCTGAAGTGGTGCTTTCTGATTTTCTTTCTTTGTTTATTTGCCTCACAATCTACATTCATGGCATGAGCTGACGATTATTAAGAGCTTTAAAACTCCAGAGGTGAGTCTGAAAAACAGATTGACAGTTGCCATTGGTGGTGGTCAATCATTCTTTATTGTCTTGCTAAGAGCAGTAATCCATCAGGGCGGCAGTAGTCTGGGCCCTGACGCGCACTTATCTCTCCTGTGTCTGCTAAACAAACAAGCGTAACAAACAAAACTCAGGAAAGCGTTTGTGAATTGTACAGTACCTCAAGGTTTCTTGACGAAAAGCACTAAGACCTGAGAGGAGAATCCGAGGGGGTTTATGTTTAGCGAAGCAGTGTTAGGTTTACCTCGACTGGCTATTATAAATAGCAAAGAGGTGACGATGAATGTACTGAATATTTTCTGGAACATTAATCAATAGTGAGTAAAGACATGTCCTTTTTCTTTTCTCACAGCAGGTGCTTTAGTAACCTGTTTCTACTTGACCAATCCTGAAGCTTATTTTCATCGCTTAAAAAAAAACTAAAATCTGTCTGGTTTTGGGGTTTTAGGAGAAATCAGGTGTCGGGTCAATGTCGTTGTATATTTATTCAAAACAACCATAATCAACATTGTTTATATTATGCGATGCTAGGCGTTAGCAGGCTTTGCTGGAGGCTCCATCAGTTTAGCTAACTTCTGTCTTGTCAGCGAGGGGAGACGTATTATTTGACATGGAGGAACCTGATGCTAAAACATCTCCAAAAAATATAAAGATCAACATTTTAGGGAATACACATATTTGCTTTCTTCTGAAATGTTTGTCATTTTAACTACATTACTCCAGGAAGTCAGGAAGATACTGTAGTTAAAAGCTCATCTGTTGCCTTCAAGGGGAAAAGTAGAGGTGAAATTGCTGAAGGTGAAATCTAATTTCATAATAGCAACTCTGATTGATTGACATCTCTGTAATGTTATTGTCCAACAAAACACGTGGACACTATTTGAATCATTCAGAACATTTAAATCAAATATCCAAACTGACCATCGAAGACTAATTGAAACATAATTTCTTGGCACCTAAATGCATTTGGATACACACTTCAGTTGAGTGGAAAGCTTTGTAACATGAGTGAGGAATTGTGGTCTTAAAGTCCTTCATCCCTGAAGGTTATCTGTCGCCCATTGTGTTGGAATGTATTTTTTTCCCTTCCTTGTGTAAGAAGCTGTCCTTTAGCTCCACTGCTGCCACACAGGAGTCCTTAAGCTAGTGTAATGTACGTGCACTAAAGCATTCTGTGTAATATTGTTTGGTTGAAATGTATTTGCTTTGTCTGTCCGGTATTTATCCTGAAGGAGATTTCATTCATCATCAGTTTTTTATTGTAAATCCGTCTCTCTTTTTTTGTTTGAATATAAGTACTTACTGTATGTCTAGGCCTGCTCTGTGTTGCTATCTCTGCGTCAGTGCAGCACCTGATGTGTGGGGGGGGGCTAGCCTGCTCTGTTGTTGGCGCTAAAATTCTCTGCCGTCAAAGTTGCAGCAACCTGATGTGGGGGGGAGGGGGGGGGGGGGGAGAGTTCTGCTGAGCATCAGCAAAATTGACGGGAAGGAAAGACAGCCAGGCAGCGTGGCGGCAGCACAAGGGGAAAGCAGAGTGGTCCGTCAGAAAAGCACCCTCAAAACAATCTGTACCAGAATTCCTTCTGTCAGCAAATCCTCTGGAGAGAGAGTCCCTTTAGACAGAAAAACCTACTAATGCACTTCAGAGCACACAACAACAGCACACACTCCTCCCCCCCCGTACAAACGACTTGAAACACCGGTCAACGCTGCGCTTGTTATACGTGTTTTGTGGCCCTTTCTTTTGTCTCGTTGTGTTTTAAATCTAGCTTTTACCTATCTTTTTTTCAAACCCTTTCCTTAAGAGTTCTTCTTTAAAGCTACCTCATGGCTACAAAACATATAACGTCTTTCCAAATGTCAGAAAAAGCATTGAAAAAAAAAAGTAAAGTGGAGAGAATAACAACAAAGTTTTGCGCAGTCTACCTCAGACGACTGTACTCAAAACATTTAGCTGATGGTGCACCCACAGGCTGCAGTGTGTGTTTGTGTGAGATGGAGCTATATAGGTAACACACACACCTGATTACACTCACAAGCGATTTGTGAGGAGGGAAGAGTCGCCCTAAAGGTGACCCGGAAATGTATAATCCGATACATTTGCTTTAATCTTTTGTGAACTACTGTGGTTGTGTGCGTGTGAATGTGTATATACGTGGGCACACTCTTCTTTTTTTTATTTAGTGTGTTGAATTTTATAAATTGTTAGTATATATAACACACTTGCACAACTTTAAACCAGAGTGTAACGTGTTTCTGTTGTACATACCTATACATACAATACAAATGCACCACTTGTTTATATGTGTGAATATGTTGCCATACTTGCAGTCAATGTATTTTCATGTAATCTTAGGTACAAGCAGCAACAAACGATTCATTAAAGACATTTTCTTGGGAGATTATATCTTGTCTTTTTTTATATTTTATGTCACATTAACGTCTGAAGATTAATTACAGAATTTATTTATCAGTAGTAAAGTGTATGTATTGCCCTGCCAAAAAATAGCCCAGCTGAAAAATGGTCTTAATGAGCCTTGAGTTAGTCACCCTTGTGTGCAATTATAAAATCATCCGTGTTGCGCAGGAAGCCGGCGCTGTCGCTTCGCTCATTAAAATGTAACAATTCATTTCTCTTGCTGGTAAGAGTGGCAAGACCAAAACATTAAAGCATTAATTATCTTTTTCCATCACAAAGAATTTGGATTATGTGAGTACTCTTAATGAAAATGATGTGCATTAGCCCACTGCGTTTCCACGGTATCATTATATAGCTGGCAGTGAGGTGTGGGAAGCTGCTGTATAGCCTCTATAATTATCCGTGGAAACTCAAACGCCTCACAAGAGGTTACAGAGCATCGAGGGCTGCTGTTTTCTTTATTTTCCCACTTTGAAACAAGCTACAGCCATGATCAGAAATAATCTGTGACACACGCTCTTTTTGTCCATCACATTTAAAGATGTTATTTTCAATCCGAGTTGGTAGTAAGAAGATGTTTTTTTTTTGCTTTATATCAAGCTGCTCTGTAAATAACCCGTATTCACAAAGCTGCAGTTGGTCTCGGAAATACTCAGCAGGGGGAATTATACAGGAAATATCATTGAAGTTATTATACAAATCAGGGAGCAGATTTTCATGGAAAGTTTTTTTTTAATTTAAGTGTAATTTAAAGGTTTATTCCTAGTGTGTGTGAGTCAGTGTCTGTGTGCACCCCGGGGTTATCTACCCCAACACCACTGTGTCCCCTTCACTTTAAAGGGCCCTCATTGCACCAGCTTTGCCTCACACCTCTTTGCGCGACAATTAAAATATGCTAAGTGATCATTTTCCTTAAGTAGTCTTAAATGTGCAATCCATTCAAATATGAGAGGAAATTGCCCACAGCTCGCAGAAAGAAAAAAAACAGAGGTGGTTGAACATGGGGGTAAAGCCGGAATAAATTATGCAAATAACACAAAGGACTTTACCACTTAAAAGCCTAATTTTCCTATAATCAGCACACTGTCGCCTAATATTTTTTTTCCACCTCTTATTAAAAGTGACTGTTCTCGTGCCGATCATCAGATGGCTCTATCTGTCACTGGTCTGTGAGCCTGCCAGAGTAAATGCTAAAGCATTTTGCCGGAGCTTTTAGATGATGGTTACATTCCCACACAAGTAATTATGCGGCGGAGAGTCCAGAAATAAGGTTTAATTATACAGTAATCGTGTGTGATGGACACTAGGAAGTGGTGAGCAGCGCCAGACTGCAATCCATCAATGACAAACCTCTGGCCAGTTTTAATTCCTCCTCATTTGCATCCTAACCTCCACACCAAGTTGCGCAAACGCTGTTAAATGTTAATAGGACCTGTCTCGCCGCTCAAAATGAATGCTTAAGCCATTTTTTTTCACTCCCTCCTCTCCTTTCATCCTCTCTTTATCTATAACCCGCTCTTTTATTCCAACGTCTTCATGCCATTCTCTCCTTTCCTGTCATCCCTCCCTCCCCCCTCCTCCCTCGCTTCCTCCCTCCTCGCAGGCCTCGCCGTGGAGGAGGCACCGAGCGGTCACTGATGCACTAATTGGGAGCAACACTTACAGTTTTATCTCCCCCCACCACTAATAGCGGTCCGCGCCGAAGCAACTCACCTTAGGAGGAGGAGGAATGGATGGATGGAGGTAGGAGGAGGTGTTGGGGGGGGGAAGGGGGAGGCCTTGAATGAGAAATTCCTCCATGCAGACCGCAGCGCAGACTCAGTGTGAGATTGGGCCCTAAAGCCATCATGGTTAATCCATATCCCGCAGGACCCCCGACTCAATTCCCTGCTTCATTAATTGAAAACGATGGCCTTTTTTTTGGTGTGAGTGAATAAAACAAGGAGCCATTTATGAAAAAAAGCATTTTGTCTGGTTTTGTTCCTGAAGTGGCTGCAATCTCATTATGCCTCTGTGCTGCATTTCAAAATGTGCTATCATCTTTGTCTTGATTGTCTCCCAGCGTCGGGAGAGATAAATACACGCGCCGCTTTGCTGTGCTGATGCCAGGGCTGTTTTTCACCGAATCATTTGAAGTCTTATCAGCCTTTGTGGAAATAAAGCCTTTGCCTAATAAACTGTTCCACAGGCTTTGCGAGAGTAGCAGATAAACACCTTTTTTCTCCCGACAACGCCATCATTAGCGCATCTTGTTCAATGCTTTACACATAATTGGAATCAACATCTATTGTTCGTGTTCTTGACCTTCCACTTGTTTTCCAGCAGACACTTAGAAACATTGTATTACTGCTGAGAGGGAATCTTAACTAGGAGAACACATGCTAAGTGCCTTTGCTTTGTTTTATCAGGGGCACATAGCTTCACTTTGAATATAACTTGAAAACCCATACCTTTCTGATTTAATGATAACAATCCTATTGTGTATTCTAACATACAATTGCAATTAATCACATGACAATCATATGGGAAATATGGTGAAGCACTTCTGACCTTTAACGCCTTTACTGCAACATAAGTATAAATACTCAACATCCTGCATTTAACCGTTGTTGTGGTAGTATATGGGTGCAAAATGTACAGTTTTTTCTCAGTAACGATGAACAACAACTCGTATGTTAAAGGTGAAGAACCCACAGAGAACTGAAGGGGAACTCGAAGTGCGTCGACCTTCGGCAGGTTTGTTTTCTTAAGTGAAAAATAATGCGTGTGCTGCCTGTGACTCAAATTCGCAACAAAATCGAATGGTGGACATACAAAGAACCATAAAACCAAACTTAACTCCTCAACTCAACATTTCACTATGTCCCTTTTTACACCAAGGCTTTTCCCGTTCTAGCTCCGTGCTAGAGCTTTTCTGGTTCGGAACCGGTTCTTCGGTTCAGCTCCCGCTCTGTTCACACCGCTCAGAGCCCGACTGGTGCTGCGTCATTGCGTCATTGTTTGCGTCATGACCTAACCGTTTGCATGCCTGCTTCATAAAGCCAAACCGCGCGGAACCCCCTCACATTGACAACAACAACAATGGCCGATTGTATTGAAGCGCTGCTTGGTTTTTCACTGTCGAAACGAAATGGAAGAAATGGGACGACTTTACTAACAACTTTACAGTCGTTACATGCTACATTCAAAAGTTATTTACAATCATCATCAACTTCAACGACAATTCCGTAGGAGAAAGAAGGTAAATATATGTCCTCTTCGATGGCGTTAGAGCTAGCTGTTGTTAGCCTCTGCATGTGCCAAGCTCAAAACACCCAGCTTTGCAGCATTACTTACTACTGGTATAACATTAAAACTGATTCTCAATGTTATTTCCACAGATCATGTTGAAGCTGGCGGAAAGGCGGATGTTGCGTGTTATTTGGACACAACCCAGATCTTCCGAGGTAATCGTGACGTATGCAGTGCTTGCTTCCTAGACCGACAACTTTTTGGTGCTTGAAACGAACCGTATTCCGGAGCTTAGAGGCGGCTCCGCTGCGGTGTGAACAGGAAAAAACTGTGCTTTTCAAGCCCCAGCTCCGAACCGGCCCTGGAAACGCGTCGTTGTGAAAGGGGAGCGTTTTGCGTCTTTCAGCTCATTGTTTGGATTTTCAGGCCTGCAACAGGAAGAATGGCTCTTCTTATTGGTATATTAGGCCTAGCCTATATATTATTGAATTTTACCACCGTTTTTATGAAAATCTGAATCTGTAGAATAATAAAATAGCATGAGTAGAACTTCTAAAACACTTTCCACCACTACATAAAGTGATGCATCAATTGAATAAAAAATATGTGACTGAAAATTCACAAAGCTCTGTACTGAAGATGTAGTATAAACTAAATTGGCCTCACCTTTTGCTGATACATTCAGATTCTGTGTGCTTTACAAGAACACCTCCCATGCAAATGGTGGTCTTGATTATGCTAATATATTACTATGCTAATGGTGACCATCTTTAATAATGCATGATGTTGGCATATTGATAATGCAGTGCATTTATTGTCATGCAAATGATATGTTGGACGGCTTATTAATTGACACTTATCAGAGAATGAGCTTTGATTTGGTGGAAAATAATAATTAATAATGTGATTCATTCACTCTTATCTAAAGGGTGTCACTTACTATTCCAGATCAGAGATGTTCTTTAGTTTTAACAGCTGGCTGTTATCAATCCGGTTCTCTCTTAAGAGGCTCCTGTGCAGCCATCATCAGGATTCAAAGGCGCCAAAAACCTGATCCATTTGATCGCGCAGCCCCCATGCTAACGGGGAGTCAGACGTGAGTCATGCTCACTCCGATGCCCACCTCCCTCGGCAGAAAAAAACTTAAAACAAGCCTTTCGAGCGTTACGGGAGGGTACCTTCAGAAACACTCTCTTTTTTGTGTGTGTTGTCAGATCGGCGGCGCTTGTGGAGTGTTCACAGGCACTCGGGGATGGGCTGTCGTGTTAGCGCTGAGTGGCAGACCCACCGACTGACAGCCAGCCAGGTTGTCTCTGGAGGATTCCTACTGAGGAGGTGTCGCTGAGTGAACTATCAGGCACTGTGATGTGCATTAGGCTGTGCACGAGACCTCTACAAACACACGTTTTTTCAGAGTTTTTATTATAAGAGATTCATTAGCTGTCTACTTTTTTTAGATCATCACTCATGAAAGCCTTACATCTTCTTTGACAGTGATGGACAGGTTGAAATAACTCCCTGATTGATTTTACAACAGCACATCCTGTACCAACACCATCATGTGTTACTGTAAGGAAAATCCCCGTCTGATTTTCCACCACAGTGTTGGAGGTGTACTTTCCTACGTGATTTTCTCCCGGCTATAATGCCACATCGTGTATAACTACCGATGGAGACATCCAATTAGTAGCCAGTCAGGCTGTGTTAGCTTAGTTAAGAACACACACACACACACACACACACACACACACACACACACACACACACACACACACACACACACACACCACGTGTGGCACATGTACAAACACACACACCCACACACAGGCATGGATGCAGAGGGAAAATGCACACAACCACTTGCTGTTTCCACATGAGTACACTCAGTAGAGAGGGGGGATGGGAGACCTGAGATCGTGGCGGCAGCAGCGGCGACGGTGGTGGGGGTGCAGTGGTGGTGGCAATCTCACCCAATCATGTGTGCTGGGAATGACTTCATTAGGAGGCCCTGTAGAAGTCCGGTGTCTGGGAATTGCGTTTGCGCCGGGGATTGGAGGCAGGAATGGAGCGCAGGGGGGAAACAGGAATGAGTCCTGAATCCCTCTTTTATCTGCCGCGTGATGGAGAGATCCAAATCAACAGCTGTCAGTCAGGTGGACCCCAGGGCGAAGGCCTCTGGCGGAGGGGGAGGATGAGGCTGAGGGTGGGATGGAAAGGGGAGATTTGGAGGAGGTCTGACGGGGATGGGGTTGGCGAGGACAGGGCCTGACTGACGGGGTGAGTATCAACAGAGAGGCCTCCTCCACAGGTTCATCACAGCAGCTCCTGGGCTAACAGGTGGGTGATTTGTATTGTCTGAAATCAGGAGCATTTGCAAACATACGGTGTTGGCCCATGCTTGGTAAAAGATAGAAGTAAAACTCTATTTGTACAATTAAGAACATCATTCATTTAATATTTTAGTTTGGCTTAAAACTTTGGGTTAAATAATAGATCATGCTTTGGGCTGAAATAGGTCAGTTAAGCTACGTGAGCTAAAGTATCACACAAGTGAAAGAGGCCATATTATGCTCCTTGTGGTTTCCCCTTCCTGTAGCGTGTTAAATAGGATTTTGTGCATGGCAACGGTCTGCAAAGGTTAATATCCAAAGTGAGTTTCTCTCCCACACACTCCCCCCCTGCCTGACACGCCTCCATTGGACCCCTTTGTTTACTTCAGTAACATAGTGACATCACTACGAAACACTCAGGCTTCTATTGGCTAGCGCTCCAACACATGTACGTGAGGGGTGCCATGAAGGTAACCCTGACCATTAGCTGTAAGAAGTAGAACGTCACTTCTTTAACATGCCTTTTGATTCACTTTAGCCAACTTTCCCCCCCCCCTTACTTATCTCTTTATAACGTTACATACAATTGTAAGTCTTAAATTTTTTATAAAAACAGGCAGGAACAAGCTAATGCTAATTATGTATTCCTTTATGTATTTATTCAACATCACAGATAGTGCCAATATATTTAAGAGACGTGTTAGTGTAGTCCCCAGAAAGTCTTCTTTCAAAGTTTTATTTAGAGGATATCCAACAGCCTATATTCCTCATTACTGTATAAAAGCAGGCTATTATGTAAATGGTATATTTCTCGTACTCGAATCCCTGTAATAAACCCAACACCCCCTGCTATCGGCGACTTGTGCTCCGAGATGAGGGGGAGTAGAGTAGATGCAGAGAGAGAGGTGAGTGTGTTTGAGCAGCGCGAAGGTCACTCCAGATTGAGAAGTTTGTCAAAATGTGATGACATCAGCAGTCTGTAAACTGTTATTGGCCCTCGCTGAGCGTCGTCCAAAGCGTCTGAAATTACACAAAAAGAGAGAAAACACACACACACACACTGACCGCCACCGCTCTGCCAGAAATGATTGCCTCCGAGGTTTCTTTTTTTTATTCTCCCATCTCCCCTTGTTCACCCATGCCTTCCCTCCTCCTCCTCCTCCTCCTCCTCACCACCACCACCACCACCAACAACAACATAACCCCCCTCCCCCACTGTCTTTCTGTCTCGTATTGTCGAAGGCAGGCTGCCAGATATGTGTAAGCTACCAGGAAAGAAGGATCAGGATTTAATGACATTAAACATGCTTTTTATGCTCAATAAGAGGCCTATATTATGATTGATCCGAGACAGTCAACACTTAATCCAGACACAAATGGAATCGTCTGTCACTGAGTCTATTGAGTCATCAATATCCGCTGTAGTTATTTCTCTTTTTCCCCCCTCCTGGATCGTTTACAGTGAGTAATCATCTGTCTGGTCGCTCACGTCTCGGGGGTTTGATCAGATAGCGCTTTTGAACACTGGCGGAAACCTGCCTGACAATCCAACAAGCCACTCACTGAAGATTGAGAGGGCCCCATTATGTCGGCTGCCCGTGGCCATATCAGAAGGCTTTTCTTCTCCATCCTCTCGCCTCTACATAACACACAGCGGTAAATAAATCACAGCGCAGACTCTGTTTATCGATCGGCCCCGCTGCGAGCTCTTTTTTTTCCCTCTTCCCCCATGTCTGCTTGTTCTTCTCCGCGGGATGAATTGTTGCTTTGTGTATTGAGTTGGGCGAGATTGTCAAAACACAAGAGGTGCTGTGTCAAAACAGAAAGGAGACGGGGAGAATGGGAATACGCTCCGACTGCATGACCCGCGGTGTGATGCCGCATACTTAGCCTCGATTAGGCTCCGTATTAATCGAAATAATTTCAATTAGTGGCAGCATTTGCGCTTGCCTTCCTGGAGGGGAGGCCTGCGCCCTGCTGGGACTACTCTATCGGTGCCATTGTTTCAGGCAAGATCAATTAGTTACAGAGGAGTAAATGAAGCCATTCCGAATACTTATTTAACCAAGACGTGCATACAGCTCAATTAAGTAAAGCCCCGGAAATTCAGTGGATTCAGTGGTGGCTACAACATTGATTGGGTGGAATAAGTTAATTGTCCTTTTAAATTTAGATTTAATTAGACTGATAACACTTCTGTTTAAATCACGTTTCTGGCAATAATGGCAAACTAAAAAGTGAGATAGTGGATCTAATTCAGTTTATACAATAGGTTTCTATCCATATAATCCTCTGTTAGCAATGGCTTCATCACAATCAACAACAACAGTTTCCACCTGCACCAGTCACATGACTCCTCCTCCACCTGCTCACCTGTTTCCACTTTAGCTCGTCAGCCCTGCAGTTCATGAACAGGCCGGTTCCTCTCGGTTCCTTTCAGACCATCAGAGCTGGCATGTGCCTCAGCTCTCAAGAAACAAATCTTATTCTACCTTGTGCATTTACCTTTCTTTAAAGGGCCCATGTCATGCTTTTCCGGTTATTACCCGTCCCCTTGTGTGTTATGAAAGTTTTTATGCACGTAAACGGTCTGCAGAGTCACAAACCCTCAAAGTACACCCTGTAGCGAGTAAAACTCTAACACAGTCTATGCTGCCCCAAAACGCCTCGTTGGAGATTTCTCATTTTGCATTGTTTATTTCCTGGGTACTCTGACGTGTGAATACCCAGAGGCCACACCCTCTGCCAGCATGTCATGAAACAAAGCTTCACAAACCTTTCAGCGATTCACGCTTCATATGTACAGCGTAGGGCACTGAAGAACGATGCTGTTCCTACTTTGTTTGGACCAGCGGGAGATTCGGGTACACAACCTGTAAGTATTCATTGTTTGTGTATTTATGATGTTCAAAACAAACAAGGTATCTACCACGACTATTTAAATGGGTAAACGACCACTCTGATGCCTCGTCCTAAAAAGCCCCGGCAACAGCTTACAAAGCTGTGATAGGGAAGATGCCGAAAACGCCTATGAGGGGAGGAATGGCTGATATACAGTGTATATATGTATATTTATTTACACATGTTCATTTTGTACATTTCTAAAAAATAAAGTTTGATGGAAATACTTAGTAGCCTTTCTTCCCTGAAGTATTTGCTCCTATAACATATATAGTAACAAACCATGATTTCATTTTTCATCAAACACAGTAGTAGTTTATTACAGGTAAAAATAACGTACTCTTCTTCCGTTCTACGCCTCAAAGGTCTATAATCAAATCAGTACATGTTATGGAGGTTCTGCAGGGTGTGGGGTATGTATGGTGTGTATATCTTGGCATATAATGTTGTGTGCTACTGTTGGTGTTTTCAGCTAGCTGGCTACATAATGTTGTAACTGTCAGCTGCTAGGCTACCTTTCTAATTTCTTTGCAACAGACGTTTTCCACTTCGGTAGGCATCATGGCGCAGTTTCCACAAGTGCACCCAAATAACAACAGTTGTAGGTACAGTTTGGTTAGTTAGCGTATAACATATACGGCTTTACCGACGCCATTGTAAAACTGATGTTCCACTCAGAGGCGAAAAAAGCACTGTTAGACATGGGCGGAGCCTCTCCGGTGGTTGACTANCCCACTATACGCAGAGTCGTGGATGTGGAGTTTGTCCTCACCTTGCTTCTGGGCCTCGTGCCAAGCACAACTTCCTGCAGTCCTCGGACAATGCTACACAATGGCGCTTAAAGTAACCCCCCACCCTCCCAGTGTATAATATCAGCTGGGGAAAAGTTTTTCAAAGGACTCTGCATTATATTCTACAGAAGGTATTTTTTAAAATGCAAATTATATGAGAGGTAAAGGGGGGGATATTTTTCTGTATATTGCGGAAGAAACAGCAGAGAAGTGTGACATTGAAATTGTTCAGTGGAATGTGAAAATGTGACTTTCTCTCCGACGACCTCAGCTTCATTTCCCAGCTGATGCAAGTTTCCACCATGAGGGAAGGTTTTCTAAACATATGCTCGAGTTGGCAGAGATGCATGAAACCAATTGTGTTTAAAATGTTTAAATTGGGCTGTAAAGTCGCTATCATGTCCTTAGTATTAGCTTGGAATCTAGGGGTTTTAATGACATGATAAAGAGTTTACACTCTACAATGACACAGCATTGGGTCAATGATGTTTGATTTGGTTTGACCTCTTTCAGACAAAGAAGGCAAAATACAAATACAATCTTTGTAGCGACTAAACTCCCAATGAATGAAGTCGCTAAGGTGCTGTTTACACGAGAACGCAAATGGTTGTATCCGCTACTTTTCCTCTTTCGTATAGCCCGTTTGTTCACACAAGGCCGTAACGGAAACGCGGAAACGGACCCCGCAAACGATAACGGGTCCCAAGGTGGATAGATCTGCAAACGGAACGCTCTGGGGGGCCAAACGGCTCCGTGTGTACGCCCTGCCTATACGATCATTTTCCTGATAACGATGAAGCCATAGCCCCACCTCTCCCCACCTCTGCTGTTCACTGCTGTAGCATGGTCAGTAGCTACTGTCAGACCATGCTACAGAGGTTAGTGCAACATCTACAGCTCCTCTACCACAACCATCAGCAACAAGTGGACATGGAGAACTACATGAACTACATGTTGCTAAATCCACCGCGGGGCATAAACAGAAGGGCAACCAGGCAACCATGCTCGGGGTTCTTCTTCGCTGCTTTTGGTGTATTTTGTGGCAGAAGTACAGCGCCACTTACAGGCCCGGCATATGCACTACAGCGTCTCCAGCGCTTTCGAGTGGTCTCGTGTGAACGGAACTTTTTTGATATCGTATTCGGTTACGTTTGCGTTTCGTATGCGTTTGCATGTAAATGGGGTCTAAATTAGGCTCATTATCATTAAATCAGATCTATACGGTAAACAGGAAATGGCACCATCTTTAACGTCCACATCCCAGCATACGACAGTTTAACTAAATACAATTTTTAAATATGGGCTGTGTGTGTAAACAAGTATAGATGATAATAGAAACTCTTCGCAGTCCCCATTAGCTTTTGAGTGCGTTTAAGCGTCTTTTAGCTTTCGTTTTACTCTTCCTGGTCTCATTTGCTAGTTTTGCAGCCCCCACCATGCATCTGTTTTCAAAACCGTGTGATAAACCCTCTCCAAGTGAATATAGTGGAATATTAATCGACTAAAAAGCCAGATATTCTTCTTTTGACTTTGTGGAGAACAAAACCGAGCTAAAAGTATAGTTAATGTTAGTTTTCATGTATTTGTATGCAGAAATGTTACATAATATCCTTTAAAAGAGGTCGGTAATACTTCTTTGCACCTGCATTGCTCATGATAATTAACTCTTATATAACTTGTATAAGGTGGACTAATTCCAGGCTCTCTGCATCCCACATATTTTTGCTCACTCCTTTAATAGTTTTTGTAACACATGCGACGCCCAGTTGTCAAGAGACCCCGCCTGAGCAGCCACCTCTCCCCCATCTCCCCCTCACAGCAGGAATCAAAGGCAGGGAGAACAGAGGCAGGGGTGAGGGAGGAAAGGGGCTCCGCTGCGGCTTTAAAAGCTCCACTATGTGGATTTGAAAGAGCTGAGAAGGAGTTTCTCCTTTTCTCTCGCCTTGACATGCTGTCGTTTTACACACAGCACTGGTTACATTAAAAAACTCTACCTCACCTTTATTTAGATTTAATATCATCTGTTGGGTTATTTCTGCAGCTCATCTCTTAATCATACCATTGTCTCGCGAAGGTGTGGAAAACCTGTTTCATTGATTCTGCGGGAATGCCGATTGATCGGGCTGAATTTGCATGGGAATCCATTCCGTTTGAGGCGCGAGATCATAATCGATCAGATGGGATAAAGCCTGCATCTGGCCCTGCAAAGGTTAAGGTGAAAATTAATTTGCCTGTTCATTAGTTACATTTCAATCCTGTAATTAAGTCTTGCAAATGATTAAAATGTAAAACAATGGAGCAATGAATGTGACTTTGATTGCTTGTTTGTTTTATTCGATAACATGATCTGTTGGCCTGATGATCGCACTCGCAGAATCCTAATGAAGGGGAGCCAAATACAAGCTTCAATGTTGTTGTTTTTCTAAAAGACAACATTGTTTTATTCTTTATTAGCAGCAATTGTGGATGTACTGTAAGGGGTGCTTTTCAGTTGAATAAGAGGTATAGGAAGTGTTGATAAGTCAAGGTTTGAAGGTGATTTTCAGGATTTGTCTGATGACAGACTCATTTTTATGCCTGATAACGTGGTAACAGTCTCAAAAGCTCAATCTTTTAGATCTCCTATGGCTTTTTGCATTTGTTTTGGGCAAATCTCTATAACTCTATAATAGAAAAACTGTTTTAAAATTGTTGTTAATATCCTAGTCTTACGGTAAATGTGTAAGAGTTAGCATCCTGTTATCAGCCGTCGCTAGTTACCATAAACTCGATAAATAACTCAGGTGTACAATTTTTCCAAGCAGACAGGAATATTTCATCAGCCCGTTCTGAAATATGCGAGCTGTTTTTGGTATCGACTGCTGGACAAACACCACACGTACGCGAGGAACTTCTCTACATCGTGGTGCATCTGTGCATGTCTGTGCACGTGTGTGTGTGTTTCTGCACCAGCCTTCTGGACAGGGCCGAGGGTGAAGGGGAGTGCTAACACACTCTCCTTGTCAGCGGCAAGGGTAATTACTCCTGGCTGAAATTACTCAACATTTGTTTATAAGCTCCCCTGAGCACACTGTAAATAGATTGTCTGCTCAAGTCCAATGCCATTGAAGCCCTGCTGTCCCCTACACACACACACACACACGCACACGCACACGCACACACAAACGGAGGCTTGATTTTCAGTTCAATGCCATCTTTACCACTTCGAGCAAGAATCATGAAAGTGTATGTCTTTTACTTTTATTTAATTAATCACATCTTGAAGAACCTTGCCATAGCGACAGGCCTTCGTGTGTTGTCGAGTGACTGTATTCATGCTCTCCTGACTGTATTCATGCTCTCATGACGCTCCGGCGCTCTGCTCCAAACCTTTTCTCTCCTCACATAACTTTGCATGTGGTCAAGTTGAATATATTATTCCAGTATTGATCTCTGCTTTGCCGCCCTTTTCAGGGCTACACTTTCTCTATCTCCCATCTCTCAATCCCTCCCTCTCTCTGCGCCAACAATAGCCGAGATCTTTTTTGCATGCATATGAAGAGGAGGAGGGGGGGGGGGGGAAGCACTTCAAGTCAAGGTCCATCCATGTAGTTATTGTATGAGATGGTTCCTGTCAGAGATGACAGTTTGAAACACTTGACCCACAAAAATGAATTCTTGGCCAGGGCCAAGTGACAGCCTAAAGTAATTCATTCTTTTGAAATGTTTAGGGAGATGGAGAGAAAAGCGAGGAGAGGCAGTGACATGGAGAGCGATAGAGCAAGACAGAGAGGCGGAGGAGGAAATAAGAGTGGAGAAACAAAGAGGGAAATAATTAATTAATAGCTTTAGTACCAAGTTACAAGAAATCACCTGTAGCGTTAGCTCACGCTTACTAGCTTCTTACTGAATCGTTTCTCATGTTAGCGTACAAGATCCACAACGGATGGAGAGTTTTTGATTATCACTGCTATTATGAACGGAACGGAAAGCGTGACATTAGATTAAATATATTTTATTGAGTCCCCAAATTGGGACTTTCTTTGATACAGCAGCATGCTAGACACGGCACCTGGTAGTCGATGGGAGGTGAAAGCAAAAGAGAGCAAAGGCTAAGGGAAAAAGCAACAAAGAAGAAATAAAATCATTTCTGAATTGAATGAACAACTGAACCTTAGAAGCTGCCATTGTCCACTTATGTCTGAATTGTCAGTCTGCCACAGTCATCCTTGCATTGCGAGACTAAAAAAGCTTGAGAGTTATGGAGCATGGCAGAGAAACAAGATGAGGGAAAACAAAGAGAGCAAGCATTAAAGAAAGAGGCAACAGCGAAGTAAATGAAAGGAGGACGCAATGAGATAAATAAATTAAGAGGAATCAAGGCGTCTTATTAATCCACGAGAGCTCCTAGGTGGGAAATGTGATTCTGTTTACGATAAGTGATTCGCTAATGGTGATTTTGATTGTATTCTTCTGTACACAAACCTCCCAACATATGTTGTTGTTATTGCAAGCTGCCATCCGGGCTAATTTGTCTTAATTACACCGAGTGTGTTTGCTGCCTACTGCCGGCGTCCACCGAGAGAGACAGACACGTTAGATAGAGTGGAGGGGGGGCGCAACATCTGTCTGCTGAGGAGTCCACACACACACCATTTCAGAAACACATGCTTGCATACACTGATATGTGAACATTTACGGGGAAATACACACACCTCTGTAATAAAACCTCCACCTCGCACCATCCCTTAGCCCTTACCTCCCATGTCCTGCTAATGGCGGCCACCACAGAGGTGACTGTGTGCAAATAGGGCCGTAGCGCCGATGGCCATCCATCACAAGGCCCCGGAGCAACATTACACCACTCTAATGGCCCACTCTGGCCTTCCTTATGATATTAATCCACCGCCTCACAGCACTGATTTCATTTGTAAAGTGGTGGGGGGAGACAAACTGTTCGTTTTTTTTGCACACGGGGTGCTAACGAAACTAGCACACAAACATACAAGCTGCCCTGATGCTAACCCCAGTCTACACAGACACATCAGCAGCTGCACACACTCACTGACTTGATTGAGTATTTTTTACCACTAATTATATAAAGTAGCTACAACATGCTGCATACATCTCCAACTCTCACAGCACGATAGCAAAAGAAAATGATATATAAGGTATTCCAGTTTTCTTTACAGGCTAAAAGTATCAAGAAAACAACAATTAAATTGCGTACCTTAGAGACTGCAGGATGCATCATCCCTCAAACACATTTTTACTTTGAACATCTTAGAGATGTTTACCGGTAGACTCATGCTGGGAGGACACTGTAACCTGCACTTAACACTTTACATCTCGGCTGCTTCTCTTCCTCTGCGGTGGACCACTGCAGCAGAATATGAGAGCGTTTGACACGAGCTCTCCATCTCTGTCTGCACATTTATCATCAGAGCAACAGAGAAGCTGACACAGTCTGAAACACAGCACCAAGAAGTTTGGTGTTCTTACACAGTGCCTCCTTTGAGACCAAGTGCAGTCTTTTGTTTTCCAATTCCTCTGATTTCAATGGAAATCTACAGCAAATCTGGAATGTAGTGAATGTCCAATTTTGAAGCCTTTTCTTCTCAAATTACAATTATTTTAACGTTTTTGGGGAAACTTATATTGTCGAAGTACGAAGAAGTTCATAGGGATGATGAGATTGTATACGTGCGCTGTGTTAAATCAAGAATTAACTTATTTTATGTATGTCTATATATTTAATATTGGAAACATATATTGTAGGGCCATACCTATACAAAACATGTCTGTGAAGTTTTTTGCTTAAAATACCAAACAGTTCACACATTGTAGCCATGCCTCTTACTGCTCATACCCCTTTTTTGCAGCCCTGTTATAGAGAAACGCAGATTTTGGGTCCTTAGCTTGAAAAAAATAAGAAGAGGAGGCGGAGCTAATGCCTGATCAGAATTCTACCGGAGATAAAGTTAAATTCTGCTGTGATAAAACGCCATCCTGTTCTAAACCACATCAAGGATTATTTCTGAAACAGTATGGAGCTCAAATGCTTTTTCTCTTGCTGGTTTATCACAAGGTGAGTTCCTTTTTTTATTTCCTGCTTTTTAAACACATGTGCTCTACAGTACAGGTTAGCTCTGAGTGTTAGCGAGGCTTGCTAATGTAAACAAAGATGAGATTACGTCCAAAACACGTCAGGCATTGTTTCTGATAGCAACTCTCTGTGGGTCCGCTGCCGATTTGATGTCAGATCGGCAACAAATCTGTATCCGCTCGTTGTACACCCGTTTTTAAAAGATTTGGGTACGCAGGAAAAGAGGGAGGGTTTTATTTTCTGACGCTGCGTGAGTTCCCCGACGCACCGGGCGGGGACACATATTTATGTATAAAAGACATCACAAAGTGCATTTTGCATGATAGGTCCCCTTTAAGTGGCATAACAAACATCTATTTTTTACCCTTGTCTTATGTCTTAATGTTAACCACAACTGTGGTGGTTACCATGGAGAAAATGGCTCGCCTAGAAACACATTTCAGGATACAGTTTAGTAAAAGCAAACATGTAATCATCAGATTATTATTATTTTATTTTTTTACAAGTCTTTTTATTTCATTATAGTGTACAGTAATCGATGCCATTTCATTTATATTGTAATATCACAGTACCACAGTACACTCACTTCACTCTCCCCTCCCTCCCTCCACTACACTCCCCTCTCCCTCGAGTCCCCCCCTCCACCCGCACATGCCCACACGAGCGAAACCAAAAAAAAAAATGCTTATCAATATAACTTAAACAACAGAGCCATGAAAATAAGACAATCTGAGCTTGGCCTCTTAGCGCGTCACACATCAGTGCATATTGAAAGCTGTGTGTGTGTGTGTGTGTGTGTGTGTGTGTGTGTGTGTGTGTGTGTGTGTGTGTGTGTGTGTGTGTGTGTGTGTGTGTGTGTGTGTGTGTAAGGGGGGGGCTAGTGACCTGGGGAGCAGATGGTGTGCTGAGAGGAAGGTCTGCTGGCTGGACATCGAGCTCAAGACGGTCTTTGTTGCTTTTTATTATTTTTTAAGGCGTACACAGATACTACTGTGCATGCCACACCAGCACACACACATGGACCATATGAATGTCAAAAGCTAAAAAGTGTCAACCTCAAAGGACATCGAGGAGCACGTTTTCCTCAAATACCATCTTGCAAAGGGAACATTTTATGATTCGAACCTGACACATGAACCCAGATATAGTCCCCACCTTGTGTGTCTGCAAACACACACACACACACACACACACACACACACACACACACACACACACACACACACACACACACACACACTAACCCCTCCTTAACGCTTAAAACCACGACGACCACCAAAGCAGTACAGTGTTTTTATCAAACATTAAGTACATCTCTTCACTATTCTACCAGCTCCTGCTCTCCTCCATACTGCGTTAAATTATAGAAAAGGCAGTCGGTCCTATGTAAAATGTTCATCGCTTGCCGCGGATGAACAGAGCACTTGCAGACAAGCAGAGGAGTGGAAATGAGGAGAGCAGAGGAGCGCTGATGTCTGGCGCCGAACGTGTCGAGCCAGAGGTCAGCCCAACTCCGGCGAAACCCAGAAACAATAACACACGGAGATGCACACACAGATATTCACACCGTGTGCTTGTAAATTGTTCTATTCACTTACTGAAAAACACAGGAATTTGAATAACCCCCGGTCATGAAAACAAACCTTGTGAATGCTGAATGATTTTGATGCCTTTATTAAGGATTGACTATGCTTTGAGTTCATCTGAATCGCCTTGTATGATGTCCATGAAACTTCTAATATGTTGTGAATACTAATGGCTCGGTGGGCAGTGTGTGATAAGTGATGAAACGTCTTTGAATACCGCGCTGTCCTTGGCTGACTGGTGGGGGCTGTTTCATTATGGATATTCGCTGTACTTTGAAAATTAGCAAAACCTGGCAGGTATCATGAAGCTGCGTCTTTAAGCACTCCTCTGTGTTCTCCGCAGCCCTTGAACTTAAAACGGAGAGGCTTGAAAACGACTGAAGTGATATTGGTGAGCAAAGAAAATTAATATAAAAGTAAAACACTTAAAATACAAAACTCTGTTGCCAGAAGTAAAATTGCTGTCAGGGATGGCCTTCTAGCCTAATGACAGGCTGGGCGCGTCATGAGAGAGACAAAGAAAAACACAGGTGCAATATTTCTATAGATTTACTCTAATGAAGACATGAAAGAAGGGAATAAATATGGGAACAAGGGAAGGAGTTGGCAAAGAAAGACATGAAATCATATGAAACAGCGTGCATTGACAGGATGAGAAAAAGAGGGATTAGTAGAAATAGTGAGGGAAATTAAAAGTTAGACTGAACTATAGAAATCACAGGAACCCTCTGCAGAGAGGCCACGAGGGCAAACCAAATATTCCTTGACTTAACGTCTAATTCCGAATCTGAATATGAGCCGGCGAGGTTTTAAATGTAAATATGCCATTATGCTGTCATTACAGTGCTCACATCCGCAGGCCCACGGGTCAACCCAGCCACTGTTAATTTTGCAGGCAAAAGCTTTTTTTTTTCTCTCCTCCTCTCGCTCTTGAAATGTTAATAACTTTCTATTAGTTAATGTAGCGTGACTAAAATTCCGATTAGATATAATTCATTTTAATATCTGTGACTGGCCGGCCTGATCATTTTCCGCCACGTTCTCCCGGCCGCATTACACGATTCTAAATTGGACTCATTTACATTGGCTGGTTAAATCAAGGCCTTCTCTTGCAATTTAGCTGTCATCAAATCAATTTTGTAATTTTCTTTGCTCTTTGAGGTACGACTGTTTCCGAATTGAATAATACCAGCCATCACATTTAATTAGCCGTTATAGCATGTGTCAGAACAGGAGGGGATGCGGCAACATCTCAAATTCGACCAGACAGCATCGGCAGCCACAACCTGGACACATTAGATTCGAAATTGTGTTGGACAAGCGTTACTCTTCCCTTCATTTAGGTTTAACCAGCAGACTTATGTCTAATTATGTGTTGCTTTATCTTAGGATTTATAAAGAAAAGTCACGGCACAGTTGACCTGTAATCTTTCTCCAAGTTGAACCTCCTCCCTGGTTCCACGAAAGAACAACACAGCGGGCTTGCTGGGGGTTTCGGTGGGACCACTGTGCGTTAGCCGGGCGCTGGAGAGGAGCTCCCAGGTGGCTTTGCTCAATGTAGACTGAACCATAAGAACAGAGGGACAGAGGGCTGCACACCACAGGGACTCTGGGATAGCTCAACCTTCTCTGGGAGGACCGCTGCCTTGGGTAAGTGGCGGTGTCGCTCCAGATCAGAGGACAGCCAGGCCTCTGGAGGGGAGGCGGAGCAGGGTGGGGTGGCAGGAGGAGGAGAGGAGGCAGGGGGGAGATGAGGGTCGGCCCAGGCAGTGAGGACTGGGGATACGGGGGCAGACCACAGTGGGAATACCAGGTTGGTTTTCCTTTCCACTGGAGCCAGTGTTGGAAGTGTGGCTGATAGTAGTGCTGCTAGAGATTGATTTGCTCGGGCATTATGCATGAGCGACACAATTGTAATTGAATGTGAATGCATGGACTCTGATGTAGGATTTAGTTTTCAAATGTCATATCAAACATCTCCTTTTGTACAACACAAGCATTTGTAAAGCGACTGGAGCACCTGGAAACAACTTTCACTATCAGGTATGGGCTAGGGTTAGCTTTCCAGGACTTCCATCATCCTGGAATAGGGTTTCTAATAGGAACGTGGCAGTGGCTAGCTACCTTTGAAGACTATCAGGCATGATTGGATTTGAGACTTTTACCAAAGTGAATAGTCAAGAAATGTAGTTTGAAGGATGCATTTAATGACAGACACTAGGAAGTTGTATATTGATAGGTAGGAATGGGTTCTTAGAGTTCACTGGAGATCCAATCCAAGAACACATCGGCTAACATTCTGGCGACAATACTCTCGGCAGTCAAAGGCCAATATTTCCCGTGTTGGGTTGTTGCCACCAAATATTTGGTCTAACTTAAATCCATGCCAAGACTTCTAATTATATCCGATGAAGTTGGTGTATTGAGACTACGACCAGATATCTCCCAAGTTTTACAATCTAACACAAAGCTAATTCGTCTTCAGAAAATCGACAATGGGTTCCGAGATTGCATTTCGCCCAATGCGTGCAACCAAAGTCTGCTCAAATCAGAAAACTTGTGATACCAATTTTTTTCTCATTGCATATAGTCTCCATTTCAAATACAGATTTATGATGAATGTGACTTTTATGCTTGAGGACAAATAGATATGTAGCCTTCCAGCTGAATAAAGACGAGCCTTGATGTATGGTTGAATGCTTCTTGTGTGGCCTACAGTGTATTAAACTCAGTATTCAGTACTTGTTGTGCAGCATGTTGTCAATCACTGGCACTAAGGGCCCTTATACTGTGACAGAAGTTTGGCCTCTCTTTATTCCAGACATTGACATACAGGTCTACAACACAATCAATTTCATGGAACTGAATATTGAAATGGACTTCTTTTTTTTTGAATTGATGTTTGCCTTTAATGTCGATGGCAGTATTCATATGGGCCTGTAAAGGAGTTAAGAAGTTCAATGACATAAACACACCTTTGTAATTACGATGCGGTTACTTCAAAGCTCGTCTATTGCAAGCGCTGTTCCAGTTATTGTGACCGTCTTTGTACGCTTTTTGAATGGTATGCACCTTGGCTCAATGAAGCACTTGAGGGATTTGCTATCTAAATCTCCCTTCACTGAGATACAAATCAAAGCCACAAATGTCAAAGGAGATAGCAACATAGCAGCTGTAGTAATCCACTAGCTGTTTCGCAAGTGAATATCTCACGAGTTTAAACGGAAATATCACCAGATTCCAATTCCCCGATGTGTGTGGGGAATATTATGTACAATGAGGAATAAATGAAGCTCAACCCCCCTTTTGATGGTGTCTTCCCGCTCATAAAATGATGTACAAGCCCCTCTTTTAATCAGGAACACAGACAGCTGATAGAACTAAACTCTCAGTCCCTTCATCTTTTTTTCTGATCTCTCTCCGTCTCCCTTCCCGTCAGCGTTGCATAGCGAGCGGCTGATGTTTTAATCATGGCCGCGGGGCTCATTGTGATGTGAAGCCACCTCCGGGGTCTCTAATTGTCTCAGGCCAGGCTGGCTGCTGATCACCCTGCGTCTGGAATGGCTAATGACTCACAGCGAGGTGGAGAGACAGAGCTGTGTGTGTGTGTGTGTGTGTGTGTGTGTGTGTGTGTGTGTGTGTGTGTGTGTGTGTGTGTGTGTGTGTGTGTGTGTGTGTGTTTGTGTGTGTGTGTGTGTGGTACAGTGTGTTGGTGTGTGTGGTACAGTGTGTAGGTGTGTGTGTGGTACAGTGTGGAGGTGTGTGTGGTGCAGTGTGTTGGTGTGTGTGGTACAGTGTGTAGGTGTGTGTGTGGTACNTATGGAGCTCAAATGCTTTTTCTCTTGCGGGTTTATTAGAAGGTGAGTTCCTTTTTTTATTTCCTGCTTTTTAAATACATGTGCTCTACACAGTAGGCTACAGGTTAGCTCTGAGTGTTAGCGAGGCTTGCTAATGTAAACAAAGACGAGATTACGTCCAAAGCACGTCA
>NW_011333193.1:269759-280333 GCF_000735185.1 Notothenia coriiceps | reverse complement strand
AGAGTGTGTGTGTGTGTGTGTGTGTGTGTGTGTGTGTGATGATTCATCGTGTGCCTATGTATGTAAGCTTATTATGGAACATAGAATTAACCGCACACAGAGCTTGATTACAGGCGCTCTCAAATCAAGGCTAACCCACTGTCTCTAAAACACTGACTAAGATGACACCAGGTTCATTTGAATGATGACATGTACTGTATAATGTGTAAATGGGAAAAAATGTACATCCTCCCTTTAAGCTGTATTTAAGTTGTTAAGATTCATTGATTCATCAAAAGGAAAAAGGGGCTTTTTTCTAAGAAGAGAAGAGTGTTCATCTCTAAATAAACCCTAGAATTGTTAGAAATTGGTTATTTTTTCTCCTTTTAATCCAAAATGACTGTTTTACATATTCAGGTTTTTTAAATATTGACATAATGAAACTCCTTTTGGGGAAATGAATGCTTTTAAAAGGAAAAGTTCAAGCAGGAAGTGGGATTTGTGAGGGACTATTTGCAGCTGCGGATGAATCCACATTTGGGTAGCAGTATAGTGTATGAGTGATTAGAATAATATAGGAACATCATTGGCTTAATGGCATTAACTTGTAAACTGACATAATTTAATCAGATCAACCAGAGACAAACTCTTTGAAGAGTGAAATCTTTTTAGATATTTGTTTGGCTCTTTGGTGAAAATCCCGTGAATTCTTTTAAGGGAAAAATTGAATAATTTTAGCGAAAGGTTAAATGGTTAGAACGTGCTGCGGACATCATACACCATTAGGACATGTTGCTTTATGAATGATACATTTCCTCCTTCACGAAATCCACGTCTTAATCTCCGTCTAAGCTCCGAGCGGCACCCCGGGTCTGTGTGGCCGGGCCGGAGGATGATGTGGTCTTAGGCTAAAGGGCCCATTGCTCATGAAGCTGATTGTTCACCTGTGGATAAGGCTTTCAGGTGCTGCGGACAGAGCGCCCTAAGCCTTCGGCGGCCTACGCTCACAGAATAAAGATCTGCCTCCCTCCGTGCTTCCTTCCAAATGCACACACACAGTCCTGATCTCCTGCATTCATCCTTCTCTCTGAAATCCTTCTTCTCCATCACATCTCCTGTAGCTCTTTTTTCTCACTCACCTGGAGGCATCTTGTATTCAACCATGAATGCGGTGAGTGAAATTTGGTGGCAAAACTTCTGTTTAATCTTTTTAACCTTTTTTTTTTTTTTTACAATCATCCTTTATAGACATACTTCCTAACAAACTACATTTATCGAAGCACTCAAATGTTGGGACCCTGAACATTAATAAGCAGCAGCGACTCAAGTGTTGCGTACACTTAATAACAAAGCATGTCTCAGACTCCCCTTCCCTCCATCCGCTGCCCTTATTAGCATACAATCTGAATGCTGAGAGCGCCGACAATGGTGAGGTCAGTGCCGCTGGATGGGGTCAATTCTGAGGACGGCTTGGCAACACGCTCTGTATGTGTCTTTGCATACTGTAGGAAATCTATTGCGGTGGGAAGTTAAGTGGCGCTGAATGCCAATAGTAGACCTTCCAGACTGCCTTCTTAAAAATACAAAGCATGGCCCTGCCAATGGCGTTCTGTTCCATTTTACCTTTTGAAGAGGCAATCCAAGAGTTTAACCCCCAGAATATTATCTCTCTCCCTTCTCCTGAGCAGAATAGCCAGCACTCATCACTCAAAAAAAAAAAAAATACAATTTTGTTCCGTCGGTCTGTTCCAGCCTGCGATAATCCGAATCCACTTTTAGAGTACTGATAAGACAACCTATTAAATGTAATTATAAAATGGGTGGTACAAATTGTTAGTGCTATCTTCAAAATGTCTTAATGTCTTGAAATAGCCCTGGTGATTTAAATCATTTTAGCATTTCCTTGCAATTAGCTTCCACATAATAATACTGAAGCTAATTTCTGCACGGCGTTTGACATTATAAATGTAATTGGCTCCCGTTCACATCCCCACTGTGACACATCTATCAAGCCTCACGGCCAACATTTATGTGTGTGTGCTAGCAAACACACGTGCTAACTCTTGCATGCGGTCTGCTTTGCATCTACCATAAACAGTCACCTTTTGTTTTACCCAAATCTATCTCCCCGCATCGTTATAACGACCCGCCATTGATTGGGCTCCCTCTTTCAATTTAATGCTCTCGATAAAAATAAGAACCTACAATGCATTCTAATTACACTTCTTAGGTGACCTATGTAACGACTGTTTCCCAATGAAGGCTCATTAATTGGCCTGTCACAGTTCAGTTGGAGGCTATTGTGCCACTGTCCTTTTCATAGGCGTGCCGGCATGACCAGCATCACTGAATGCTCATATATAAGAGCTCCAATAACAGTTAAAATGCTATTAAAGTGGATGAGGCACGGCTATGCTGCTGCTCTCTAATTTGAGACACTGACTGGAGGGGTGTGTGGAACAATCTCTGGGGAAAACCATTCCCCACTGACTCCAGCATATGTTGGGTGTGCGCACACAGACAGAGACACACACACACACACACACACACACACACACNCTGGTGGGTCTGCCTCATTCAATGATGTCATATCAGATCAATTGATGGAGCTGCTGGCATTACGTTTAGGAGTGATCATCATAAATATGTTACATGATTTGTTAATAAATAAGCCTAAGTGTGAAAATTGCTGCAATTCAGCCAGGCAGCAAATGGCAGTGGATCAGGAGTCATGTCCAGAGTCGCAGAGGAGCTCCACTAGAACGACCACACAGAACTGTATTTGAGTCTCTGTGGGAGAACAGAGTCTTGTAGTGTCCACCATACATCAGCAGAACTACCAGAGACAGCTAATGGTGTTACTCTGAGGAGGAGAGGAGGAAGGTCGAGAGGAGGAAGGCAAGCACATGGTTGAGTCAGGCTGTTTGTCAGTTGGAGGAATTGAAAGGATTGAAAGTTTGGTAATTTGTTCATGTGTATGAGCCCCATTTGCCTAGGTCTATCTTGTTGTGGTGTGTGCTTAAAGATAGAAACTTGCAGGTTAGAGCACACCAGGCTGAATAAATGTGTAGCGAAAAGAGTGAATACACTAGATTTTCAAAAAAATATACAGAAATATACACAATATACAGAAATATACGACTGACAGTGACATGCTGGGCCGGTCGTTTTTGTAAGACATGTTTTACTTTCCCATAAAAAAAACCCTCCCCACGCTGACCTCTGCGCGCAGTGTGATGTAACGATGGGGGGAGAGCGGCCTGTCTAATGTATGAATTAAACCAGTGCAGATCTACAATAAAAAATATCGCCACAAACACAAGTCTCACCATGATTAAAAATTGTGAAATGCAATGCCTAAAATTACCCGAAAAAATACCAGCTCACTAAATCACAACACCGCCCTCAAACCACTACAAACTACTACCCGGATTGGGGCAGGAGAACGAGTCCGAGCAAAGTTGCTCTCCCCCAATGAGACGTTAATATGACGCGTTTTGACGGTTAAAAAGCATATTTTTGAGTAGTTATTTAGTAGCAGGAGCTCAAACGCGCTTCTTTCCCCTCTGAATTCCTGACCCGCTTATGTCTTTTGTAAAACATATCAAATCCCTGCCATTTAGCTTTTTTTAATTGTAATTTTTCAGCGCACAGGGTTACCGACCATAAATGTAGTAAAAACAAATCTGCAAGTTTGCCTCTTTTAAGTTAAACAATGTACTTTTGTAGCCCTCTCTGCTATCCACTATGCCGGGTTCCATCAGGCCCAGATTTGCATGCTGTCAAGCGAGCTCAATCGATGCCTGATCTGCATCGACCAGCAGTCCTCCATCTGCCTGAGGAACAGACAGATTCGATCTCATCGAACACACTCAATCGCGCATTTTTTTTGAATAGGTTCATCAAAATAGCGAATAGGATTTGAAACTTAAATCTAGTCTTGCTAATCTCAGAACCAATTTAGATTTAGCACCTAGAGTTAGTGCTGCTCGATAACTCTCATTGGAAAAAGGCTTCGCAACATTGCCTTCTTCCTTTTATTGTTTTGGGATACTTTTGTTGAATCTACTATACCAGGGCTTCTCAAACTCCGGACCAATGGTCGGATCCGCCGACCGAACTGCAGAATCATTCCGACGGAACCCTGTGTTTCCCATTTAAAAAATTAAAAAAATGTTGGTTGATTCTGATATTAAATGAAAGAGTACCGTATTATGCTATATTGCGAAACGTATATTTGTAGGCATTACCTATATCAAAACATGTCTGTGAAGTCTTATTGGGGCTTAAAAATACCAACCGATCCCCCGATTTGTAGCCATGCCTCATACTGGCTCAAACCCCTCTTTTGCAGGCCCCTGTAAAGATTAAAGTGCGATTTTGGGCTTCCTTAGCCTTGCAAAAAATAAAAAAGAGGAGGCAGAGCTAGATGCCTGATCAGAATCATCTACCGGGACGATAAAGTTACAGCTTCTGCTTTGATAACATACGCCCATCCTGTTTAAACCACATCAAAGATTATCTCCTGAAGCGAGTATGGAGCTCAAATGCTTTTTCTCTTGCGGGTTTATACAATAAGGTGAGTTCCTTTTTTTATTCCTGCTTTTTTAAATACATCGTGCTCTACACGTTAGGGCTTACAGGGTTAGCTGTGAATGTTAGCGCAGCTTGCCTAATGCTAAACAAAGTATTCTGTAGATACGCTCCAATTTAGCACATCAGGCATTGTTTTCTGATAGCAACTTTCTGTGGTCCTCGCGCCCGGTTTGTATCTGTTTCATGTATCGGCAGATCGGCGGCAAATCTGTATCCGCTCGTTGTACACCCGTTTTTAAAAGATTTGGGTACAGAGAAAAAGAGAGGTTTTTATTTTCTGACGCTGCGTGAGTTCCCCGACGCACCGGGACTTTACTGGCATTGATCCGGACCATTGACCTTGTATAAAATTCACAAGTAGACCTTTAACAAAAAAGTTTGAGTACCCCTGTACTATACTCTTGATAGCTTCTCAAGATTACCAACACTTCGATCAAACCAATGAATCATACTCCTGTGAAATTAAAGTCATCCTTTTCAATGTTATAACTATTAGTTGAGAAACATTTCTTCGTAAGTAGAGTTTGGTAGGATTTCTGAACACTGTTTAATGTTGCTGTTTCAATGGTTTTCACAGTTTATGTTTAGTATTTCCCTGTAGATATATTTGTGTAAGGGAAAAGTCAGGCTTGTGTTGAGTGTGTGTGTGTCTTCTCCAAATTCACCCATACTTTATTTCTCTGCAACAACTGTTATGTTTCAGTTACATTATGTAGTATTTAATGTGTTGGCACACACATCAACACTCTGTCATGTACATACAATATTAAATACGGACTGAGAGGACCCAAGTTGTGTGTTAACTCATTAAGTCTGCTTAGTTATCTCAATGGGCTCTCTTACTGCAGGCAGCGCATACAGAGAGTTTTGTTGCACTGTGTGGGAGTCAAAGTGTGTACAGTAGATGCATGTGTTTGATGTTACTATCAATCAATGTGTTTGTAAATCGTACATACACTTTTAGATTAATATGTGTTCAGCACAACAACAGTGTTTTCTCATGCCATACATTGACCATATTTGTGTCTGTTGTCAGAGATATATTTTTTAAAGTGTTGTTTTGTTCAGTTTAGTTGTATTGATGGGAGTTAGAAGTTGAGACCACTAAAGACAAACACACACAGCTTGAATGTTTACTGACCATCTGATATTTACAGTTTTTGCTTCTTTTATGAAGCAACTTCTCCCTTGGATATACTGCACATACTCACAATTCAAATAAATTATATCACTTGACAATGAAATACAATAAAGACCTTGTATTGTCAGCTGTTACTATATTTATTTGACCATGTAATGTCATTCTTTTCAGTGTGGTCTGAAGTCACTCTACTTGCCACTAATTGCTCTTGTATCTTCCTGCAAAGGGGAACTGAGCCTCCTGTCAGTCAGTCATAGCTGAACTTTACTCTGGGTCAATGTCCTCTGCCCCCACTTGTCAGTTTTATCCGACTGAAACATGGTACAGTATAAGAACTCCGGCATATAAACAATGTTACATATGTTAAACAAAGTATACTTCTCCTCATAAATGCAGACTGACATTGTACGGTTTTATGTGGTGTTGAAAGGCATTATAGGATATACACTTCTGATGAATCTACACAGCAGATAAAAAAACATTTCCGAGGCCCTGTGGAATGCATTTAGATTATAAATCCTGTCCATTGGAAAAAGTATGAAGGCCTAAGGGATGTCTAAAATGCATGATCTGTTTGGTATTTTGAGCAAAACTCATCACAGACATGTCATATCTGAGACCCATAATATATGCCTAAAAAAAGCATAATGGGAGACCTTTAAATCCGATTCACACATCAGCTCAGTTGGGACCAGCAGCCTCAGAGAAATGACCTCTTCTTTATAAACTGTGTGGCTTTGCAGTATCACACTAAGAGCCTTGTTTGTTCCTTTTTTTAAATACACACATTTTCCAACCATTTCATTTGAGTTGCATGAGCTCTATAATTTGTGCTGCCATGCGTAACGACTGTTTTAGCTTTTTAATGTTCATGTTTAATAATTTGGCTTTGCCCTCCATGATAACCAGTGTGCCTTTGCATGACATCTGCAGTAATAGCTGCTTAGCTGCTATTGACAGTATTCTTAATTAATTCATCTTTAGTCATAATTGCTAAAGATTAGTGCATAACTCCAATTTAATAATTGATTCTCACTTCATCTTATTTCCTGTGGTAAATCATGTGTCTGCCTGGAATCACATGGAAGTAACAGTCACTAAAGGAGTCTGAATATTACCGAGTAAAGTAAAGGTTAGTGAAGTTATAGTTAGCTTCTTAGAGCTTCATATTTACAGGAAAGCTGTTTCTCCTCATTATCCACTGAAGAATGACACCCCATCATGACAAAAGCACAATTGTTTTGCAAACTACAGTATAATATGTCCTGCCATGGGTTGAACATAAACAGTCATTGGGTTTATTTATGGATTATTCTTTGTTTCTGGTTTTAGCACTATGTGTATTACTTGTAAAGCAACATTAATGACATTACCATCAGGGCACAATGTCATTTTAATTTAAAAAAACTGTCAGTGTCCAAGAGGTTTATCCGGTGTAATTTCCCTCCCCATTGATGTCAGTGATGTGTGATTTGCCGTGATGAGGTAATGAAATGTGAGAAAATAAGTGTTTATGAATTGAGCCACATCGTCTCTGCAAATCTGCTGTGTCAGGATTTTATAAAGAGGTGCTAAATGAGAAAGCAATGACAAGTTGTTTTCACATGAAATGCAACCATGAATCAAGCAGAGATGAGTTACACTTACACATTTTGCCGTTATACTTGTGAGAAGAAAGATTTCTGTACAAAATCAATTTCTCTCTGTCCTCTGAGAGGTGAAATATATCTTACTGTCTATGTTGCAGTCAATAGTGTTTTATGCTCAGTGAATGATACAGTAAATACTTTGTGGCAAACTTGATTGAAATCAGATAAGCACATACAATATCTCAAAGATGAATCTTTATTAAACGTTTGCTCTTCTCTTTTTCTGTCTATCGGGTAAGGGGTCAAATGTGACTGTGTGTGAGAGAGAATGAGGTCATGAGGACACCACATGCTGACCTGTAAAATGGACTTCAAAGGAGACCATATGACTCTAAATACAGAAAGATGTATTTTTTTACACCCAATATTTCTCACTCTCCCAGCCTTGTTGAGGACAGTTTTGTCTGTCGAGTCATACCGTCGTACTGACCTTCGTCATTTAAAAATAAATGTGTTATCTGTAGCCCTGTCTCAGTGGTTGCTACTGCTTAGAATTGCTTTGTGCTGGAGTTATACAATGCATGCTTTGTCAAGAGGTAGACGTCAACACTTTACATATCACAGTGGCTGCCTATCCTTACATGCTCACACAACATGGAGCCCTGACATTTCTTTGTTTCTTTGTTTGACTTTTTGGCCACAGGTTTTCACCATCACAGCTACCCACTCTAGTTCAGGGATTCAAAAAGCTTAAGAATTAGATTAGGAATCCACTGAGTTCTCTCTCATTAGACAGTGATGGGAGGATAGTTTACAATAATTGAACAGACTTTCCTCTATGTGTGTCTCTGTGTTTGATAGAAGAAACATGGTTAGTCTGGAATGAGATGGTTCCTGTGTCATGTTTTCTTTGTGTCTGCAGTCCCATCTTTCTTTATTTTCCTTCTCCACTACACTGACACTTAGCATAACAGTGAGAACGACAGAGGGTGTCCTGGTTCAGAGGCTTATTAACGGTCATATGGACTGACATCTTGATGCTGTCGGTGGCAGTGAGCGAACAGCCAGTTGACGATGAGCAGAGAGAGAGAGAGAGAGAGAGAGAGACGAGGAGAGGGATGTAGGCAGAGAAGGAGACATTACAGATACTTACCTTTCATCATATACCTGCTGCTTACTGGCATCACCTATCACTTATTTCAAAAACACACACACACACAGACCTCTTTTACTCAGTTGAATGCCAAGTGGTGCTCCAGTTCAAAGCAGCAATTATTGTGAGTTTATGTGATGTATGAGATGCTTTTTTCACAACACAAATGTATGGAGTAGCTGTAAAGCAGCTTCAAGCTCTCTGTCACATCTTGCGGTATTCCTCAGCCAAAGGTCTAATGGTACGTTTTGTAAAACACCTATTTTTTTAAGGTAAATAATTAACCTACAAGCTACTTTGACTTTTATCCTGTTGTTCTGGTTAACGAAGCAACTCAATCCAACGACCAGAAGCTGGACAACCTTTGGAGACAACAGCTTTTGAATGTACTATTTCAATGGTCATTTTTTCATTATTTACAATTAACACTAACCACTTCATGAACAAACAATAAATAGCCTTTAGGGCTTGGAAACAACTGTGACTCATCTGAGGCCAAATCGATTTGTTCCACAGATAAACGCGATGTTGGACTAACCAACCATCTCCCGTCTTATCACTGCATCTGCATTTGTATTTCACTATAGATGGAGCTAGTCTGGGGCTCACATTTGTCTAGTTAATCTGAAGCAATATAAATATCTCTCACTTATTAATATTTAATGAAATGGGGTGTTTTAATACATTCACATGTTCTCCGCAGAGTAATTGTTTTCCGAGCTCAGTTATGTAACCTAATAAGAAGATATTTTTTGTTTTACTCTCTTAACTTACATAAGTGGGTTTCCAATATTCTGATAAGTCACATATCACTTATTTAACATTTAGTCACTGCATACATCCAGTAACTTTTTTGTGTGTGTGTGTGTGTGTGTGTGTGTGTGTGTGTGTGTGTGTGTGTGTGTGTGTGTGTGTGTGTGTGTGTGTGTGTGTGTGTGTGTGTGTGTGTGTGTGGGCATCCTGCCAGATATAGTGTGTGTGTGGCTCCCGTTGGCAGATGCGTGTCCATCCATTTCACTACTGTTCATGTTCATAACTGCTGATCTATTTATCTGAAGTAGAGACATTTTGTTCTCAACATAGTCTATTTCATGCAACTTTGACTAATTTAGAGAGATTCACAAGCAGAACAGACAAACAACGTGTTGCTATAAATGTTCTGCTCTGCTCTGACACATTTAGCTGAGTATGAATGTAAACTTATATTAAGACACTGAGCTGAAAAACACATTGTTATGTATGTATGTTGAGCACACATATCAATTGGATACAATATAGCATTCATTATTAGACATTGTTAAGATAAATAACATATTTAATGTGGCCTTTACTGAGGTCCATTTTTCAAGTTCTACCCTAACACATGGGAGGAAAAAAAGTGACAAGATGAAACACTTGACATTATGGTGGGTTTATTCATAAGCTGATGACTAACTATCAGCAATGTCACATTAATCACAGTTATGAAAATCATCAGTGTACTTTTAGCGTAAAGTCAATGGCGGTCAAAGCAGCTATTTGCCACCATGATGAATCACTTCTAACTGCGGTGATGTTGTTGTTTCACAGTAATGGATTTATTGTCACATAATGAACAGAGCAACTTTTTAATTTCAGCTGAATGACGACCATGTCTCTGCTGTTCACTGTGACTGTGCATCATTNAGTATTTAGAGGAATAGCGCATTTAATGTGGCCTCAACTGAGGTCAATTGTCAAGTTATACACTAATACATGAAGGGAGAAAAAAGGGAAAGGGTTAAACACTTGACATGCTGGTGGGTTAGTTCTCTGAACCAAAGCCACATTAGTCACAGTTATGAAAATCATCAGTGTACTTTTAGCGTAAAGTCAATGGCGGTCAAAGCAGCTATTTGCCACCATGATGAATCACTTCTAACTGCGGTGATGTTGTTGTTTCACAGTAATGGATTTATTGTCACATAATGAACAGAGAAACTTTTTAATTCAGCTGAATGACGACCATGTCTCTGCTGTTCACTGTGACTGTGCATCATTCGCTGCTATGCTCCATGGGTAGTGGTACTTTAAAGAAGCTTTAGATGGATATATAGTCTTCTCTTAGACAGCTGTCAGTCAACACCTGACATTCATT
>NW_011333193.1:269489-269749 GCF_000735185.1 Notothenia coriiceps | reverse complement strand
CACACACTTTGATCCATGAGGGGATTCAGCTGTCTGATGCATACTAACTGAGTGACAGTTAGGAAATATACTTTAATAATAATATTAGCAGTCTGTCCACAGCCTGACACTCACCTTTTATCTCCTACCCTCTACTCAGGCTTTCTGTCAAATGTATGTTTTCAATATGCAACAATAACACCATTACACACATAGTCGAGTACACACACACACACACACACACACACACACACACACACACACACACACACACACACACA
>NW_011333193.1:257741-269198 GCF_000735185.1 Notothenia coriiceps | reverse complement strand
GGCCAACATTTATGTGTGTGTGCTAGCAAACACACGTGCTAACTCTTGCATGCGGTCTGCTTTGCATCTACCATAAACAGTCACCTTTTGTTTTACCCAAATCTATCTCCCCGCATCGTTATAACGACCCGCCATTGATTGGGCTCCCTCTTTCAATTTAATGCTCTCGATAAAAATAAGAACCTACAATGCATTCTAATTACACTTCTTAGGTGACCTATGTAACGACTGTTTCCCAATGAAGGCTCATTAATTGGCCTGTCACAGTTCAGTTGGAGGCTATTGTGCCACTGTCCTTTTCATAGGCGTGCCGGCATGACCAGCATCACTGAATGCTCATATATAAGAGCTCCAATAACAGTTAAAATGCTATTAAAGTGGATGAGGCACGGCTATGCTGCTGCTCTCTAATTTGAGACACTGACTGGAGGGGTGTGTGGAACAATCTCTGGGGAAAACCATTCCCCACTGACTCCAGCATATGTTGGGTGTGCGCACACAGACAGAGACACACACACACACACACACACACACACACACACACACACACACACACACACACACACACACACACACACACACACACACACACACACACAAGCAGACTGTCTAATTGCCACGGGAATGTAAACTGCAGCTGATAATGGTATGGTCATAACAATTTTTCTCTTAAACAAATATCCCCATGCGTACACACATATGCGAGTGATTATGGTATAAAAGGTATTTTGTTTTAGACTCAGTCACCAGAGTCATATATTGTACGAATAAAGGAAATATAGAGAGAGAAAACTTGAAAAAAGTGTATTCAGACGCAGATGCTCCTGCTATGCTTTTCTCCATGGTTCAGGGACATCCCAAATTAAAGACCTCTCATCAGTAAATAAGTGATTTTCTCCACTAAAATGCATCTTTCAAAGATGTTATGTTCTAGAGGTTTATTATTAAGGAAATGAATGGTCAAATAATGCAGGAAATTTGAATACAAGGCAAGGTAAGCCTTTCATACGAGGTAGAGCTCTCTGAAAAGCGCTGGCTCCTGATGGATTATTTGGTAATTTCAGACCATTTTGTTATAGAGGCTACCCTTGCAAGGGATAACAAAGCAACGCTTTCGGCATACGAAAATTATTGTGTTTAAGGGCAACCTGTGACAAAGTTTATCAAATGAATTTTATAAGAGAATAGAAGGTTGTTTCTTTTGGAGAGATGCCAATTTTCAAGTAGCACTCCTTGCTTACCAACTCTGAAAGACAGTCTTTTATTTCTAATATGAATGGAGTTTAAATAGGTGGATGGCGACCAATCGAGCACATGAATAACTTTCTCCAAAGAAACCGTGAAAGAAATATGTTTGAATGACAATTAGTGATAATAAACATTCAAACCCAACCTTAGTTACACTCGGCTCTTTCTCTGTGGAAAAAAACACACAGAACAAACTAATTATTTGTAATGTGTATATGCTTGGTCTCATTTCAGCATCATCTTTTAATAACACCGATTTAATGGACTGGTATTTAGAAAGAGGCTACTCCATACATACTTAATACCATTACTGACCAAATTAACCTTGAGTAGATCTTAATTACATTTAGTTCCATCTGGTTGGTCATGCATTTCACACAGCTCGGGATATTACTAATGGACAGGGGGCTGATTTTTTTTTTTTTCTAATACAAAGTTTGCTTTCTACTTATTGTAAGAGATTTCCACTTCTACCTGACATAAAAACATGTCTTGTGATATTCTGCATTCATCAACTTCAAAGAAATAAAAATAAAAATATTTAACCAAGAAGTATTGTGTCTTTAACTTCTTCCTAGATGAATGATGAAAATAGTCCCCAGCAAATGTAATATTTCTTCCTGTTTGAGTCCTTTGTATACAGTACAACCTTGAAAGTCCGACTGGTTTATAAAATAACTGTGATTTAAAAGAAATATATACATATATAAAATAGTTTTTGTTATTGCTGGGAGGATGTACTTTACAGAATTTCAATAAAAGTACCATATACCTTCAAACACTTGATTCACAAGTTGGCTTATCTTTTATAGCCTAAGGATCAGAACGTGTTATGTAAATTTCATTATGGCGTTCTTAACTCCTTTTAAAGATTATCAGACAAAACAGGAACATGCATTATCAGTGGTTTGAGACAGATGCATCAATTTCTGCCTGACAAGATCCCCTCTTCTGATTAAAATTCACTCCATGACAGGCTCTCAACTGCCACTCACCCAGTCATCTGTCAGTGTGATTCAGTACTATACAATATTATTCAAAAGCATACTTGAATCCTAATGAGAATCCCATTGACAAGTTATTGCTCGACCCGCTGATGAGCATTGATTGAAAAAGGGGTTTGGTTTGGAGTGGAGCCCCCTCGGTCTAAACTGGACTGGAGGGGAGGGAGGGGCGCAGGGCAGAGAGAACAGCCATCGGTATGAAGAGTGCATCAAACTGGGGCCTAATGGGATCAATGGTCTGTCCACCTCGCAACAATCACAGCTTCAATACAGGAATAGTGCTGCCTGTCTACTTCATAACCTTCTGCTGAGGCTTGTTTTGCATGCAGAAAAAAACTTCCCCTCGTTCAAAAGTTAAGCACCGAAATGGCAATTATACCCTTCATGAAATTAGACCTGCATTTCCAATTGATGGCAGTTTTTGGAGTTTGCCATCCACAGCCATAGATCAGAGGAAAATTGGCGATTATTCCATGTGCTACGACCGCCAAAGAAATATCTAGCTGGTTAAAATGTGGATCTGTGTCCAAGTCCAAATGGGATACTTGTCAAATAGTTTTTAAGAATCCATTACCAGCACTAAAGTTTGAGTAATGTGATCAGAGCAGCAATCTTTGAGGTGTAGGCTCCATTTATTGGAATGCTTTTTGGTTCTGGTGTCTTCATACACACATTTGTGCATCTGTCTGAGATCATCTGTGTGTATTTGCTTACAGCTTGTTTATCTGCCCACCAGAACAGGGTGTGTTCTCATATTATGGCCCCTCCAAGTCCAAGGCTGACATGCAATAATGAAGACAGCACTTTCAATAACCTTGACAGACAGATTAAAAAGAGGATTCAATAGCTACTCTTCCCCATGAGCACTCCATCACAGAGGCCGCTATCCTTCAACGCCGCTCCTCTCTCCCTTTATCGTCAGAGCCTGTCAATCACACGGTGGCTTGGCAAAATGGCCTCTGCTACTCCTGGGGAGCTGCTACTGTGTTCTCACTTATCCTTTGGTTGCGGGTTAGAGAGGTACGAACACAGCAGGAAGAGCCTTATCGTTGGCAGTGTGTTCATCGTCACCATATCTCCCCTCTTACCACACACCGGGGTTTGGTGACGTTTCCATGAAGAGGTCTGCAAGGACAATCACATTCTTGCACATCATGTCCTTCTCGTGTAACAGTCCTTCCTTCACGTGGGTGGCCCTGTCAATCCCAGTTCCTACTCCCACATTTCTATGGTTTTTCCTAACAACCACAGCCTCCTCCCTTCCACCATCCCTTTCAGGCGCATTGCTCCCGAGCTCACAGGCTTAGATCCCCCTCTTCGAGTTTTCACCGCGGCTTTACTCGCAGCCTTTGAAAGTTCACAGCCTGTCTTGGAGGCACAGAGAGGGAAAATCAAACTGCTCAAGGCGGGCTCGGATCACAGGTGAAACCCTGTGAAATAAAAAAAGAAGGGCGGGGGGGGAAATCTTGATATGAATTCAGGAGACACGTTGCCTGAAGACGGGGCACAGAGTTGAAAGAGTTTTTTCTCAATACCAGGTATCATCTCCAAGGTGCTTATTTGTTATTTTCTACCATTATCGTTTCTTTGTGTTACATCATCGTCCAGCTTTGGGGTTACTTAAGGTGGAGGACTAAAACCGTGGGTGGCAATTATTAGCACGACTTAAGCCTAATAGGAATATGATGAGGAGGGAAAGTTGTCCAGAGGTTATTTCCAGTTTATGTACTCAGTCTATATCAACAATAGTGTAAGTGATATATCGGCTAATTAATGGTTCCAACTGCTTCCTAATTGCTGTGCTCCCTGACCTACTGGTACCTCCTGGTAGCTGGTCTCTGCCCCAAGGGTATCGGAGACGCCTGTGCTCCCACGGACACACTCAGACACACACACCCAGGCACAGCGAGCTACCCCTGTGATCCCTGAATGTCAGACTAAGGGCATCCAGAGGCCAGCAGTCCTCTCAGCAAAGCATACCAGGAGTTGATAAAGAGCATGGAAACACACAGTGGGCAGTTTAGCCACTATAATCTTGGGGATTACAGGTCAAAACGATTCCAGACACAAGAAAAAACAGAGTTGAGACACCCAGAGAATGAATATAATGTGTGTTACACTTCAGCCCCATCAGCGGTTACTACACACCAAAGTTGTAATTCACATCAATATTTCAATTTCAACAATGGATTAAATGTGCGTAGGGCTAATGTGAATAGTGTCAAAATCCATAGACTCATAAACGGACTCTGTAGTCCCTAATAGCTTTTTTTTAGGCTTTATTTTTTGGGTTTTCAAGACTGTGCGCAACTTTTCTGTTGTGGTTAAGCTCTCATGAACATTGAGTCTAGAATAACTTCCAGTGAAACCGATCTACCAGCACCTGACTGCACTTTCATTTGTCCTAACCAAAGACTTCCAAAACATAATAGACAATATATTTTCATTGTTTATGATCATACATTTACGGAAACAGGCTGTTAGCATACATGAGAGTCTCAATCCTTTCTTGTAACTCTTTCTCTGCAAGAAAGAGCAACATGTTAAGATATCGATTTAAGGAACACCTATTAATTATAAATTGTGTTTCTTGCCTTATCATTGCCATACCAAAGCAGCAATTCACCAAGACATCTTGTTCAACGTTTAAGGTCAATTTAAAGTAGGGGGGGAAAGAGGCTCATGGTCCGGAAATACAGATGTCTGTGTCTATTTTCAACCCCATTAGATATCACTGACTGATTATATTCTGCTGTTTATTAGAGCAATCATGGGATTCAATGCATTAAACCATCCCTTCAAAACTTAATCTATCGCTTAATTAAAGTTGTCCGATATGAAAACAGGACCAGCCTACTAAGAATTAACTTCATCCCTCCATTGTCCCTCCATCTGAGCTGCGGACACTTGTGAACATGCTAATGAAGACGTGTTAAGATACAGATTCAGGTCCATTTGCATGCAATTACAGCACATTGCTTAAACGCCAAAGCTGTCAGCATCCATGCGTCCACATATCCTGCATCTGCGGTTCTCCGGAGAATTACGAACGACAACACCCCCCCCNCCCCCCGTTCCACCAAACTCATTGCTCTGCCTCTGCAGTTTTGTGGCAAATGGCTGTAGTCCATTCAAACGTGTGAAATTGTAATCATAGCTGTCTCTGGATGGGTGTAATTAATGTGCTCTATCACAGAGATTTTGATGGCCAGTGTGGAGTATGTGGGGAGCCAAGCCAGCGAAGGACGTCGGCTAAATGATGTGCTATTATATGGAGTGTTTGGTCATTTGTAATAGCATGCAGTGAGGAATGCATGATGAGCAAAGAGGAACGTCCTCCTGGTGCTATCATCATTGTGTTCATTAATTGCATTGTTGATGGTAGTTGGTAACACAGCAGGTTGGAGTGTTTATGTGACAGATATAGCTCGCAAATGAGCCTTTGCTAGAAATTGGGAGCCGTATTCGTTAAGAGGTTAGCAATGTACCTGGCTTTGATGTTTTTTAACAAAGTTTGAATGTTCCTTAACATCTCCCTTGGTGCGCTGCCTGTAGATTGATAGATTTGATAGCACAGTCGTTAGCTGAACAGATATTAGAGGAGGATGTGTTTAACTGATGGTGTCAGTAAACAAGAGGCCAACTCAGATAAGAAACGGCGAGTGAAAGAGCTGGAGGAAGAGTGATGCGTACAGAAGCGTATCCCATCACTCTCAGTGTCTCCGCTCAGACAAATTAGGATTTAGGATGTGGGATGTGCATCCTCAGACAGAATAAATACATCTTCTCTCTGTGATGGATTTATCACCCATGGGTCTGCACATGACAAACAAGCATTAGTGTCATCATGAGAGCTAAAGGAGGGAGAAGACGAAAGGAGGATTGATGGAGGACGTTCTGCAGCAATGTGTATGTTTCTGTTTCTGTGTGTAGGATGTTGTGAATTCCCGACATGCGATATGCTTCATGTCACGTAAACTACATGTGCCGGTAAATCATGGGGTTACAAAGTGGTTCCTGACTGGTGAGGGTTGAAGTTAGTTATTTGGTTAGTTGTGCTAACTAGATTTTGTTCAGGAAAAGATGACAGTTTGAGGTGAAAATCCTATATTTTTGTAAAGATATTTAACAGTTTTTATTCAAAGCGTCCTTCATTGGACTTGCTTTATCCATCCAGCAAGCTCACATCTCATACTAAGAAATCCTCGCTGGCCTGTAAACATTCAAGCCTTTCCACAAAATCCAGTTTGAATGCCCTACTTACTCACTCTTTCATTTAGTATGAATAGTATGTTAGTACATGGTTTTGCACAGACCCATGATCTCGCTGCATTCAGCTGTGAACGCCACACAGGTGCAGGGGGCAGTAATGTTAGTTATAAAGATTGCAGCAGCGGGGCAGAGGTCCTCTCGTCCTGCAAAAGTGGGAGTCAAGCCCTCAACTGGCAACATGTCTCAGGGCTGTGCTGCATGCTGCATCACACACATCCTCTCTGATGTTTTCTCTCACTGTGTAATAGTTGAATGCTGGTGCAAAATGATGATAGAGGCCATTAGTCTTTGATTCTGAAAGACTGACACCCAAACCTGACATTTACTGTTGATGTGATGCACAATAAAATCCATCAGAGCTGCGCTGTAAATATCTCAAGGTCTTCATTTCATTGGGAAGGAAAATACAAATAAAAAGCAGCAGCGCTGAAGATACAGGTGCTGAAAGATAGCGTTTCGGCTGCCCACTAAAGTTGATCCTTCATTTCCTGAAATATAAGAGCTGATCACACCAGTGAGTGCACTTTGATGTTAAATGTTGCATAAAAAGAGAAATTCAGTTCAGAAAAATTATAAATAAATACAAATTTAAATATTTTTAAAAAAAGATTAAAATATGATCAATTATTGTCAATAAATAAAAAATGCTCAACATTAGAATTTAAAGTGGAAAGCTGTGCAGTTAAAACAAATCATGTTATGATTGCATAAATGCCCACCCAAACCCCCACTAAATATTTTTAATGTGAATGAATCATCATTATCTGTGGCGTGGGTAGATTATTAACATTGTGCATGTATGTGTAAGAGGTTTTTTTTGTTAATGTTTAATATCTAAAGCTAGCTAGTTGCCCCTTGATTTCCAACCCATTATTCCAACCCCTATAATCCACTTCCAGCTGTGTATAAATATATAGGATTGCATACTGAGTTGCTTCAATCTTTACCTTCCCAGCAGACTGAGGAGGAGTGCTTCACCTCTGACCCCACCTGCGTGATTTGTTACACCTTTAACTACACCCAGCATGATGTCACAGGGTCACAGGTCACCTGCAGACGTGTGGAGTGAAAAATCATACTTTTTACAGCACTGCATGATAAATAATCAGAATCATCACAATCAAAGTCAGAACTCTCGTTATAATTTTTTTTATAGACGGGGGGAATTGGATTGCTTTGTTCCATTTAGGAATAAAAAGAAAATGCAATTAAAAAAAAAATGTATATTAACTTAGAGAAGTGAAAAAAAGTGCAGAAATATGACAACAGAAGATATGTAAAAACATGGCAATTAAAAATCATATTAATGCTAAAAACTTGTTTTTTTCTGAATACACAGGTGAACTTGTTATGCTACCTACACATGGAGGTATCATTATCTATAAAAAAATAAATCAATAACTAGCAGAAACAATTATCTTTCTTTTAATTTATTTAATACATTAAGGCTACTAGTTTGAATGCATACTTTCGGGCCAATTTAGCATTTATCAGAGTTGTGTTGGCACTTTTAAGAATGACACAATTAGGATACCTGTACTATAAGGTTTTTAACACGTGGCAGGCAGCACCAAAGCAATCATTTCTGACCACCTGAAGAGAGGACACTCTTTCCTTAACCCTTTAGCTCCTTCAGTAACAAGTGCCACGTGCGGCAGAGGCAATTAGGATACCTGATCTGGATTCTGCTAATAAAGAAGCTCTGCAGAGGGTATTTAGACGTCAGTGGGATTAGGGAGATCTTTGTAATGTAGATCTCCGGAATACCCCATGGCGTGTGAGATAAAATGAAGACGAATCCTTACTAGAGGAAGAAGAAGAAGAAGGAGAAGAGGGAAGGGAGTGGAGGACACAGAGCTCTCAGCTAATGACAGGGCTACTCTGCATCACTGCTCTGACTAATGAGCACTCCAACCAGGGTGAGCCTAAAGACCAGTGCATGCACATGTGTGGAGGAAACTTGCAGAAGCAAAAGGAGGGAGGAGGAGAGCCTGGGATCCGCGGTGCGTGACAACAGAGGAAGCTCTTAATAATTCACATGATATTGATTTAGTTACCTGGCTTCCCACTTCACTCCCACGCCCTGGGAGAGAAAACCCACCTGTAGGCTCCTAAACCCCCCCCACATCCTCTTTTTCTCCCAACACTCACTTAATCAGCTTGATGACCTCTCCAAACTGCACCTGCCATTAGGGTGATGATAAGTATGTGTAGCATGGCTGTAATCATTTAACATATCAAGAGATCTGAATATTAACACATCTGCTTTCCTGTTTTTTCATTCAAAAACAGTTGCATTATTTGCCCTTTTCTTCCTCATGGAAACTTCTCCCTCTCACCAGTTTTAGGAGGTTTCTTTGGACTCAACAGCTCCTTATTTCATCCTCTCATTAACCACACATGAAGACATCAGGTATGATCTCTTTCTCACGTCTGTTTCTCACATGTAGCTCATAAGAAGCAGTGGTGGTGTGGAGTTTGTTTCCTGATATGCATCGCCACCCTGAGGGCATGCTGGGTAAAACCTTGAAGTAGAAATCATTCCACATATATTAATTTTGCGTCACAGGGGACTGTTTGCTGTTTTTAGCTCATGTTCCGATTAGGATTTAGAGGTGCAAAGATACCTTTAAAGGTGTTGAGAATCCTGCAGAATTAAGACTTTTCATTTTCTTTAGAGGAGAGAGAAACGAGCTACAGAACTGTACTTTAAATACCACATTTCATGGTGAATGAAAGGACGATTTTGTGCTTTTTAAACAGAAGATGCATATTTAGTAGCAGGACATTGTATTATAAAATGTCAAATCAGTTGTGAGAATAATGAATAGATTCATAGGGAAAGTAAAATATTATTCCCCCACGTATACTGATAACAGTATGCTGTTAAAGATGAATGTATTTTTAGAAATTAATTATAGTAAACATTTAATTAATAGCAGGTTATGGTGATACAAAGAGTGTTTAATAGGAACTGATTCTCAACTGATTTATTTCCCTTTCTTTTAAAAAGGGTTGCATGAAGGCTTTTTAATTCATCCCACACTCTTGAATTACTTTTTATTTTATTTTATTTTTTCTTTATGTATGTGTTATTTCAATGGTATATTTGAATTTGTATGTATTCAAATCGAATACAAATACAACTATAACGATTTTAGAGCAGAACAATTGGTTCATTATATTGCAACATTGAAGTGGAAGTAAAGTTTAGTGACTATTTGGATCTAACATCTCACTGCACCCAAAGACCACACGGTGATTTCAATCTGATCTTCCCTAATATGTTATATGGAATGAGCTCATCCTCAACAGCATGATCACTAAACACACAGACGCTGCTCTTGCGAGAATACAGGAATATATCTGCTTTGCTATAAATCATATTTACCATGTGCTTCACTGTGATCTATTGCTAACAGCTTATTTTCTTATATTTTAACATATCTTAAGGGACTCTTTATTTGTATATATATGTATTGCTTTAGTGATGAGAGGGCGGCTTGTAATTGGATAAATAGAACTGGTGTTGCAGTGGGAGTGTTGGTGTTACTCAAGGACTCATTGGTGTTCTTTAACATGCATGCCTATGGAGTGCCATCTGCTGGTACTGCATGCAAAAGACACTCTTTTGTTTTGTAATATCACAATATGCACTTTGATTTATCTCCCTAGCTTATTTCTTCTATTGTGTGACTGTAGTTAACCCAAACTAACTGTTTCAAACACCAAAGTCACACAATAACACAAACAAGGCAGCAGTAGACAAATGACTCTTGAGGTAGAAAAGGCTCCCAGACAGCAAAGTCAAAAAGTGAGTATAATCATGTAAAACCAATATAAACTATTTTTTAAATGTTTTTTTTGCTCCACCTGTCCACAGCAGAACATTGCCTGCCTTGCTGTCTGTGTCTCCATACTGCCATCTACTGTAAGTAATACACTGACTATGGCTAAGCACCTTTAACACATACAGATTGTCCCTTTAGCTCGAAGTATTAAATTGTCCCCCTGATGTTCTGAGCTCTCTCTCATTAAGCAGAGTCTCATTAGGAGAACCTTCATCGAGACCCAACAACACAGAGTGAAGCAGATCGTGTTGCCTTTCTTCCACGTCACCAACCCAGACCCTGCACCCTTCGCCTAAAGGTGACTCCTGCCACCTCGCATCAGTGGAACAGATCGTCCATGTGAGTGTTTGATTGACAGGGGTGCCTTCAAATCAAAACCCACCCTGAAAACAGAGAGCTCTGCTGTAAGAATTCTACTACCCATAAGGACACGGGTGTCACGTGAACTTTAAATGTTCTGGAAAGTTCCTTATTCAGCTTTAGCCTTGTTTTTAACTCATGAAGTCCCTCAGTGACACACACTGAACAGTCTGGTAGGTCCTGGTCCAGGACATGTGATTTTGTGTTCCCATAACAACATGTCCAAGTAGAAATATTATTATGATCTGCTCAGTTAATTTAGCTGTTTCAATTATATTTAGTTAATATGTTCTTTATTCTTCAATTCAAAGAATGTTCAAACTAATTTAAAACAAAAAATCATCCTCGTTAATTAAGTTATAAATAAGAGTTATTTTACCATTAAAGCCCAATGTGACATATATGTCACATTTCAGATATTTGACACTGGGGGGGGGTTACTTGTCAGAAATGTGTTCAAGGTGGTCTATTTTGTTTAAATTATGTTCCCTTAATTTTCCCAAAAGTAGAAATGGGTCCGGGTTCTTATGGGTTACATCTGCAACCCATGGCCACTTAGACATTACCAGGTGTATAAGTGTCAGAAAACCTATAGCACATATAAGGTTTAACAGTAGTGAGCAGGTCATGCATACAGTGTGTTTATTTTCCACTGTAAGGTTATCCCTGGACGTTCTAACTGCATCAGACTAGATACTAGACTAGACTACATACTGTATTAT
>NW_011333193.1:239958-257707 GCF_000735185.1 Notothenia coriiceps | reverse complement strand
GGATCTAAATGGGGGGGAAAGAAAAATCCTTTTGAGTGAAAAAACTTACTGCAGCATGAAATGTGTATTAATCCGCAACTGAAAATAGTCCCTCATGTACGATTCCTCCCTTCCTTCCTTTTTTAAATGGTTTTCCCGGATGACTGTGTTCTTATATTTGCATTACTTTTTAAACTGTTTTGGGCCTTTGCAGCGTGTGCTTTCCCCCGTTGGCCAGTGTAGTTTCCACATTGTAATAACTGAAAAACACTATAAAACATTGCTGGCCATATCCTTTAACTTGAATTTGAAGTTGATATGGGAAGACAGCCGCCTCTTAAATGGTCATCTGAGTGACCGCTTGAGAATAAAAAGCTAATGCTTTCTATTAATAGCTCAACAATAGCAGTCTATAAAGCTAAGAGGAGTTTGATGTGCTGTAACAGGCGTTGATACCTGTAAAGCTCCCCAGTGTGACAAATGTGTTTTTCTGAGCTCAGCTCCTTTTCGAGAGGCTGCACAGCGTCTCTTAAGAGGCTCTTGGGAGTGGAGCTTGAGGGGTTGCAGATAGAGTGAACTAACAGGGCACTTAGCCGCTATCTGTGGCTAAACAGGGGCCACTGCGGGATGTTATTCTCTGCAGAATGCTGCGCTAGGATGTCTGGAAGAGGCTCAGCCCACTGCTCATCCTAAATGCTTCAGATCTCTGCAGACATGACAAGGCCTCTCATCTCCACCAAGGCCTGGTCACATTTAATTCAGGCTGAGTAATGGAGAAAAGGAAGCAGATGGATGGAGATAGAGCAGCCGATGTGCAGGTGTATTACTCTCAACTTCACTCCTCCAGTTTCTGCTCCTGCTCTCTGTAGTTGTTATATAGTTAATGACAGCAAGTGATACTCGGCAGGCCCGACTGACACCAGGTTTAATTTGAAGAGGTGCTGTAAATGATTGATCGAGACAAAAGTCATACCATGAAATCAAGCCGTGACCTCACAACCGGGGTAACCCATTCTGTGACTGTGTGTGTGTGCAGCTGACCTTAAGGCAACGGGAAAGTCCTGGCTCCTCTTTCAGGTGGTGTTCGACATTCAGGACAAGACTTGTAAATGATCGCAATTAATGCAATTAGGGCAGCTGGAGCCTGATTTTCTTACAGCACTGTTTGGTGTCTGCTGAGATTTCCAGGTAAGGTTTAAAGGCATCCAGCTAATTACCTCAAGCACACCTATCCGCTTCCTAAGTGAGAGTTAAATGGGAAGATTGATTCCACTCTTTAATACATAGCTAATATAATGATTAATGAGTTTGAGAGGTGCTTTTAACAAGTGCATTTAAACCATGAAGTTACATCCAAGACATGGCGACTACAAAATTCGAGAAAATTCAGGCAAACTGTGCTTCATTTAAGAGATTTGGATTAGATAAAAACATGTTTGATGGGGATGTTTCTCATTGGAAATAGTAGTTATGGGCGTCTCACTGTTACACCAGACGCATGATAGGTGTGTTTACGTAATATTGCCAACAGGGGGAGGTATCAACTCATCCATAAGATCAGATCTCAGGAACAATATGAGTAATGCATTTATCTTGTAACACTGAACAAAAGCTGTTGAATTCCTTATACTCACTGACATGTAACACTTCCTTCCATTCACCTGTAACAATAACCAGTCCTTTAAAACAAGGTATTTGACTTGCTCCTTTTGCACACGCTTTCATCAAATATTTAGGGTTGGCATACGTCTTTGTGAGTGTCGCATATAAAAACCAAAAGCATTATTATTTAGGTGACTCTCCGGGTGATTCCCAACACATCTAATTGGGCCAGCCGCTCTCAGAGGTGCCCTGTAAGAGAATCCCGTAGTGTAAGTGTATGGGATGCTTCTATAGTTTCCCCTGCCCTGGATACACAGGCTCCTGTGACACTGAGGCCGTGTGAGGAGCACTGATGGCGTCACACCATCGGCTGCAGACAGCTCTAATTAATTGTGTTTAATTACATCATTACAGCCGGGGTAAACTAAGACGTGTTGTGAATGGCTTTGGTTACAGATTACCGTTTATTTTCACCGTTGTTTAACTAGTGAAATCTAGTTCAAAGACTAAAAAGGGAAAGAAAAGAGAAGTATAATATGAAGAAAAGTATTCCGGCAGCAGTTACCAAACAGAGGTGTCCTACCAGCACTTCTAGACTCACTAATTAACATCTTAATATCTCAATCTTTTCAGTTAACTCGCTCAAAATGTCCAACAATTTGGTAATCAGTGTTGATTTTCAGTGCTGACTTCTTGAGGTTTGTGGGCCGATTAACTCTGAAGTATGTGGATTCATGCTGAGTTGATATTTGCTTTCTCAAAATTGAACACTGACAAATAATTCCAGTGTTAGATCCCTGAGAAACAGAAACAAAGACAGTCAGGCTTTTAAGCTTGGCCACTGATAACAATTTGAAGAGACATGCAGTAGCAATACTATAAATATCCCAGTAGATTAAAGCTGCATTCTTTATTTAGCCCTTTATACTGTCAATTAGCTTGTGGTAGCTTTACTTCCCTATTATATGAGTCTCAGTCAGCCATCTGTCACTCGATGCAGCGTATCAATAAGCTAAATGTGGAAGCTTTTTGCCGTCATCTCTCAATGTCATTCGTCACTGATCAATGCAAGACATTGATCAGTGGTAGCTTCACCTTGTATGACATCTTTTAAATAGATCTTCTTGTCAAGATATTAGGAAGGGTCGATGATGTATTTGTGTGTGTGTGTGTGTGTGTGTGTGTGTGTGTGTGTGTGTGTGTGTGTGTGTGTGTGTGTGTGTGTGTGTGTGTGTGTGTGTGTGTGTGTGTGCTGGCAGCTAACAATTTGGGTTATTCAAACCTTTTTCAGAGCCGGGGATGTAACTAGATTTAGCACCCCAGGTGAGTTATTTGTCAGCAGCAACAAGAAACACATTTAGCCGTTTTAATAGGACTGAGGGGACTAAAGTGTCCACTCCCACGCCTTTGGGAGGTACATTGGTGAGACTGATGCCAGCGCACGTACACCTGCAGTACAGTCGTGTCTAATCCAACGTGATGTGGTGATCACAGTGGTTTTAAAATACAGTGTGGGCCTGTCTCTCCTCAGAGAGCTGGGTGCTGCAGGAAATATATTCATGTGAAAACTTAAACATCACCTGGCAACTTCTAGCAAGCCTTTGATCAACTAAGAGCTACTTCCTTGGCAACAGTGGCCTGGAGGCAGTAAGATGCACAATTCATTGAGAGAAGATAGCAAACTTAAAAGGATGGATCTTTCTTTTAGTGCCATTATGATGTTCAATTATCTTTTTTATAGTGAAGTGGTGACAGCTATTGGATCCATTGGCATAACAGTTGAATACAGACATTCATGGTCCCCAGAAGATGACTCAAAATGACTTGAGCAATCCCTGCAGCGTTATCAGCAGTGAACCCTTGACTCTAATTAGAAAATATTAACATGTGGTAGATATTACTCCCAATGAAATATGTCGTATATGTCCTTGTAAGTCTGGTGACATGTCTTTTAGCTAGAAGCCTAACTGCTAGCTGCTACCATGACTGAAAACCAAATTTGTGCCAGGAGTGTTTATGATCTCCTGCCAGTCACATTGCAAATGACATTAGATACAGTTATTAATTGGCAGCATGGTAGTTTGTGCTTGGAAGGACAGAAAGGTTAAGTTGTTAATTGTATGAGTGGCAGATCGGAGCTTCAACACCACTTGTTTTACACTTGTATGTAAAGCAGTATTCATATGAGTGTCTGCTTGTTCATCTGAGCGCTGTCATTACAGAGAGCAGCACAGGACAGGTATCAATCCTGAAAGCTTCCCCTCTCTACAGCTTGGGCAGCTGCGTGTCCAATTATCCGGTGGAGAATCCGATCCGTAGCAGCCACCGACTTCAGTCTAATACCTTGCCAGTGGAGCAGGCATGATGGGAAATCCCACAGAGCCATGGCTGACCCTATTGTTCCAGTTAAACAAGCCATTTATACAGGCCTAAATCTGACTCTGCGTAAGGCCAGGCTGACTCAGGGAAACATGTCGTGACCGGTGAAGAAGAAAGATATTACTATATTCTAGAGGGAAATAAGAGGTGTAGAAGTTGGTGTGTGTCTCTGTTTTGTGTTTGCATTGCGGGGAGGTGGAGGTGGCGAGGTACACAATCCGAGCATAGGGATAGGACAAGTTGCCACGGCAACCCTGGCTCCTGATCCCCCAGACCGGCTGGAGCTGGCGCAGAATGAGAGCAAGAGGAGAGAGGAAGAGAGAGACAGAGCCGAGGAGAAGGAAGAAAGGGGGGGAGAGGAGAGATGCTGGAGTGATGCCAGAGATTTTGACAACAGTGGGAGTGATGAGCAGAAGGGACGGAGCCATCGCAAAGGAAGAGTCTCCAAAGGGACGACCTCGTAATAGCTAGGCTATCTGAAAGCATCATACCTTCATGATCTGACAAGACTCAACACTCTCACACACAGGGTATTGAAACAATGAATACGGATGCACACAAACATGCAGGTTTTAAAGCCACAGCCACACTGGGAAACACGTGGCAAAACCATATTTGCAAAACAAATCAAGGTGTGGTTTTACATGGGATTATGTGAGGGACTATTTATTGGCCTGGTGCAGTGACTTTTGGTTGTTATTTGCATTATTTGAGGAGCCAAATTATTTGAATTTTCTATAATATGGCTCTCTCTCTCCATGTGTTTTTTGTAGCATTTGCAGGTCAATTTGTCGCACAACACCTGTGAATGTATCTCATGTTTTTAATTACAATTACAAAGGTAAACAAAGTCTAAAAATACTCCAGTCCCTGTGTGCTCTGTCAACAGTAAATGCTTCATAATGTTGGTTTAATTGTGTGTTGTGTTTGCATTGTACTCAGGGTATGCATCAAATTACGAATATGGTATATCTTACAAGGAGAATTCTATGACTTATGAGGCTTGAATGTCATGGCAACATCACATTTCTTGATCAAATGTATTTCCCAGGCAAGATTATGGGGTAGAATGCTCACATTACTCACTGCTTTGACTACAAAGTAGCACTAGAATAGCTTACATATCCACATCCCTGACTATATTCTTGTTCGATTTATAGTATGCAATCTATATTTAAAACTTTAATGTTGCCTAAAGCCTTTCTTCTGCCAACTGAGGGATATATATACTAGACTGTATTCCAATATCTTTCCTTAGAAGCAAACGCCGACTCACGATTTTTGCCAGAAGATGGTTCATGGGCTTTGTTTGTGATTCTGTAGCTGGGGAACATCCTGCTGCTGTCATAAATACATGTAATTGTCACCATCTGTAATGAGAATCGCTGCTTCATTTGATTACTCAGAGGTGTATGGTGACGAGTGCAATCTCAGGTGTTAACACGTGTTTACAGGACGACCTGAGCGTGAGGAGAAGAGAGAGGGAGGCGCCCTGCACCACAGCTGTACATTCAAAAGAGAAATGACATTGAGGTCGTTCGGTAAGAGTCACTGCAGGGCAGAGAAATGCTAAATGCAGAAGCAGGAGTGAGTGCTATGCTCATGGGTTTGGTGGAAGGAACTGGCACAAGGAGCTGATCTGAGAACTGGCTTGGGATTTGTGCTAATGATGGTCTGAAAACAAGATTTTACTTAAAAAATCCTTGAAATGTGTGTTTGCTACATAACACAGTGGTGGGTTGTAACTAAGTACATCTGCTCAACTACTATACTTAAGTGTCATTTGAGGTACTTGTATTTTACTTTAGTATTTTTACACATTTCATAACCCCGGTATTCTTATACTCCACTACGTCTGATAGGAAAATAATGTTTATTAATTTATAATTTCTTCTTTCTCTAGATGTACAACATTTTGTGCCAATCCATTTAGTAGAAGTAGTTCTTACAAATTTATTTTGTTTATGTTGTACTACTTACACAGGAACTTACTCTGCTGGAACTGCTACCTCCGCGACCCGACCACGGATAAGCGGGAGAAGATGGATGGATGGATTAGACAGGGATCTTTTTAAAAAAAAATGGTGTTTCACTGATCAAACTGAAACACATTTGAAAAGGAAGCTGTTCCACTGTTGGAGTATCCGAGTACTTTCTATAGTATGTTATGTCCATTATAGGAACGTGGAGGGAAGATGGGCCAATGTCTTCCCTTCTGCTGCTAAATACTAGCCATGGTCATAACTCCAATCAGAAGTGGTAATACGCAAACATGGCTCCACTTAACCATAATGGCACCATTCCAATGTCCAACACAAACAGAAACAAACACACACCACCCATGGAAACAGTTATTCCACTTTTGCACCTCGAGTGGACCAGCAAAGAAAGGGGACATGTGCAGGGTGATACATCTCTGGGATGACACCTCTCTGTGGCGATGAGCTGTGCAGTCACAGGCGTTTAGCTGTGATGGCGACACTGACAGAAGACAAAGCCACGGGTTTACAGGAAGCCGCCGGCAGTATCTTAGAGTGACACGTGGGTTATCGTTGACACGCCAACACTGTGTCCCCGCCACGTATTTCCCATGAACTGCTGAGCTGAACTGCTCCCAAAAGATAGCAAGACAGCAGATGAGCCAAGGTGAGACATGTATCTGTGGAAGGGGCCAGCTGTGGGAAAAGTCTGGGACAAAGTTGGATGGGGCACTGCAGCGGTCTGACAAACAGCATTGTCAGATCTCAAACTCTGTATACCTAATTTGTGTAGACCCTGTCATCATTCAGCTGTGATTTTTCTGTCAGCTTTGTCATTTTCTTGCTCACAGCCAGAGTAGAGATCAAGGGCCAAAAAAAACAAGAAGAGGCAGAAATATACAGAGAGAGGATAGAGACACAGGGTCATTCTTGGGTACCATTTACCCCTGAGTGAACCGTGGATTAGGGGGCCAAGGCCGGGCTGACCGATCTACATTGCTACACATACTGAACAGATTAAGTTAAAAATGAATGGACTAACCAAGCTGATAGAGTCTGGTTTATAAGGGGGATATTCTCCTTTCAAAAACATTCACAGCAGCAGTGACAGCAGCAAAGGATTCTGAAGGCAAATACAGGACGAGGGGGAATTTACTGCGTCAATATGGAACACACTGATAGCATGGGAATACCCTTAGCGATGCTCCTGATTTAGCATTATCACCATCAGGAAAAAGTATTATTGCCAAGCTTCACAATATTGTAATAATGAATATGCTTATTAGAATCAACACTGTAATCATTATCATAGATTTAAGGACCACCAATACAGCGTCGATAGCACCATCCTCTACATTTTTTAGCCGTCCTACTCGCACATATATCAACCTTTATGAATTATGTTTGAACAATTATTCAGCCAGCCAGCCTGCTGCACAGGCTACATGACACTGAGCCTCTCATGGGCTGAGGTCAGAGAAAATGCTTCATAGTAATAGAGATTCTTTACAACCACCGGGGGAAATCACTGTCTGTTTGTTGGCAGCCAATGTAATTAACCATGTTAGCTTTCATGCACTCTCAAAATCTGGAGAATAAACCCCTTGTAAGTCCTAACCTTTAAATCCTGTGTCACATTTAGAGGAGCGGGGCTATTTGACAGCGAGATTCTGCAAGACAAAGCTTTTTTTTGATGATTTATAGCTGACATTGCAAGCGGAAAATAATGTGATATTGTAGATTGAGACCGGAACTTTTCATTTGCTGAGAAGCAGGCGGGAATTCAGAGTCTGCTCTTGATCTGGGGTAATTCAGCAGGATGGATGTTCGCTGTCAAGGGGTCTTGAACCCAGATTAAAGATAGAGCCCCCGTCCTCATCACTTACACCTTCTGCGTGGCTGCACCTCTCTGCCACATGCGATGCTGAATCTGGACCTTTTGGCTGCATGAGTGACAGCCTGTCGGGGGCTCGCGGTGTTCGGCATTAGTCTTTCTAATTAGAAGGGCCCAGGGCAAGGTTGCCGTTACAGTAATAACCATTTTTTCCTTTTTCGGATACATCATAATGATGCTGATGATCCCATAAGGTAGAGTTGTAATCACTCACCTGCTGACTCAGCACCAATTATAAAGGGGGCTGTTTTAGCTCTATCCTTTTTCAACATGGGCTACCAAAGCCCAGAGAATCCCATCCATCCTTGCTCAAACCAGGGCATGGCTTTAGAAAAGTTTTTGCCCCGTTCAGAAGCCAATTCAACAGTCCCTTAGTCACTAGGCTTCTACAACAACTTGTTTGGTGTACATGCAGTGTCTTTAATGAGACTCTGTTATGATAGTTGTACAAATTAATCACTGGGTACAATTATTTGATCATAAAATAGTTCTCTCCTGACAGACAATATTTCCCATGAGGCAAAGGGTCTTAATCTATCAGCCTGACAGAAATGTATCTCTTGGTTGCACTTACTGGAATACAGCTGACCTCATAACCACAGTAAATATCTCTTCTGGAATATCCTCAGACCCTCTAGCTTTACTTCAGAATTCCCTCGTGTGTTATCAGTAAAACCCACATCCCTCTTGTATTGTTTAATTTCCATTTAATTATTCATTGCACCCTTAACTGCAGTGTAGGGATGAAACTTCATTTCCTTCTCCTACCGTGACTGATTAAACCCGGTCGGGAAGATGCGGTCTCATAAAGGGCAGATAAGTGATGTTCCAGATAAATGGAAAGTAAATACAGATTAATCTATTTATAACTATTGGTTCCCATAAAAGCACTGAGCCACCGTGCCAATGGCATCTGGTAAGAGATGTTCAAGAATCACATGGAAAGTTTTTTTGTCACTTCTCAGAAATATCCTCACATTTTGAGCAGTAATGTTGAAACATGTGTTTCCTTTTCATGAGGCTTGTTTCCAGAACTTCACGTAGCAAGTCCTGCACTGTGGCCTGTTATCGATGGGGTTTCAGCGTATATGAATATTTAATATTATGTATATTTAATGTAAGTCATATATATATATATTCACATATGAGACCTATGTTCATACCTCTTGTACCAGGAGTGAACATGTACTTACTTGTTATGTAACTCAGTCTTGAAGTAAGGCCACATCTGCAGCTATTTCTTACCAAATGTGTGGTCACGTGGGCATTCTTTTAGGTTTTACTTGATAAGTTAGTGAATACATTTACCTGCTGGTGGATCTAGACTAGAGCATCTCCCAATACTTCCACCCATCTGGAATTCCTGCTTTTCTACTATGCTATGCAGGCTCCATAAGGATTATGTTGTTCTCTCTGTTGAAATAGTGCTTGTCACCACCAGCTGTCCTTTCAGTGAGCGTATTATGAGCTAAAATACAATTAATTAAAGTTGTCACTCCCTTTAATGTGAATATGACTCAAGGGCAGGCCTACCCTTTACTGTTCCACAGCTTTGAATCAGTGAGTCGTGCTTGTTGTGCGACAGCGACAGAGAGGGGGAAATGAAAGAGAAAAAAGATTTGTGTTGTGGATTGAATTGATGGATTACAATATCATTAACTGTGTTGACAAATTGGATGTGGGCAACAAAATGTAGATTAGTACTAATACATGCTGTAAATCTGAGACTATAGGCCACACGCTGCAGGGGAAAACTAAAACATCCAAAGCAAGCTGTCTGTGCGCGAAAAAGAGAAAGGTGTTGAACAAAGGCTAACTTCACATGGAATCTAGTCAGTTTTCAAATAAAAGGTTGTAAATGCAGAATATGTCAGCTTCTCTCTAAACTCTGTTTGTCTGTGTATATTTAGTGGGTTTGTGAATGGCACATATGGACTGAGAGCTAATATAAGACCAGGACAGATGTTTCACCCCGGGTGTGCATGGCTTTGAGTGGGACAAGAGACACATGGGGGGAAATAATTTACATCTGAGAGGACAGAGCAATGAAGAATAATAAAAGAGTAAGGGATGAAGCATTACAACATTACCTGTTCTTCATGGTTAGAGTACTTTCTGTATTCAAATTCTAAGTAACTTTTTGTGGTACTATGAATAACAATGATGATGAAAAAACGTTTTGAAAATGTCAACAAAATGTAAAGAAAAATGCATAAAGTGTGTGCTGACACGACGAATGGGATGTTAAGTCAAATCCCTCGGCAGCACCATGGCCAGCTCCTGACTCACTTTGAGACAGAACAGCATAAACTGAGTGGAAAGAGGAAAGGAGGAGGACTCCATGGAACCTCACGAGGCGACACACCTCTACCCTGACGTCACCCCTCGCAAGACGTGATTCTGAAGTAAATACTCATTAGTGTCTAAAGTACTACTTAGATACTCGTCGAGGTGTTTTGTAGCCTTTTTGTTAACTTCCGCTGCTTCTTTGCGTCATATAAGTACGTAAGACGTTAGCTTGAGCAGGTAAATTAAGCTAGCTAGCACTCACTAAGCTAATGCTAAAGTAGCGTCCTCGGGGCTAATATAGTAATGCCTTCTAAATTGCACTCGCTGTGACATGCCAGTGTCAGTCCTGTATAGTACCATGTAAAAATACTTCGTTACAAGTAAAAGTCCAGCATTCAAAAATGTACTTCAAATAAGCTTTTAGTTTTAAGTAGCCTACCAAAAGTAAAAGTACCCATTTAAACGCCACATTATTAAGTTATTATAATTATTGATGAATTAATGTGTGCTTCCCTTCAATGTTGCCCTTGGTAAATGTGGGGTTTATTTGAATTACTTACTTTTGTTACTTTATGTAGCCTACATTAAGCTGGCAATAATCTATATTCCTACTGAAGTAACATTGTAATTAAGGACTTTCACTTGTAATGTTCAGTAGGTCTATGTTAAACCACAGGCAATGCTGAATTATTTCCGCAACAGGAAAATAATTCAACTTAAAATATAATGAATTAAACGAAAATGGGTAGCATAATAACAAAGTGTTTATCTGCTAATAAGGCTGCGTAGAATAGCGAGTTGTACGCTCCAAGACTGTAACGCGTTACTGTAATTCGTTGCGTTACCAGCTAGCCCAGCCTCTACTATCTCTCCGTCTGCTGCTTTGTCTACGCATCCATGTGGGTTTCTCCCCTTCGCAGTGTCGGTGTTGCTCTCCGGTGTGTCAGCCTCAGCCATTGGCTTCAGAGACCTCCCTCCGTAACAACACAGACGCACAGCGCGCACAGTGCTTTCGAGGAGCGACGGTGAGATGTTGGAGAAACTGCGGTCTACCGACTCCTTTCTTTCCATCGGCGAGGAGCGCAGGGAAGCCTCTGCGATGCGCTCAAGCGGGCACGCGTCGGAGTTGAAATAAGGGAAACACGGGGGGTCTTAAACAAAAAGGGAGAGGGGGCGATATTCTTGCAAGGATGACTGACTGGTGACAAAGAAAACGGGGAGCCCTTCTGGCTTGGGTTGTCTTCCGCTAGAACTTGACGGAAGGCGTTTTGGGGGATCGGCTTGGAAGATTTGTCTATCATCATATTTATTGGAGGGGGAACCATGCCTGTCAGGAGGGGTCATGTTGCGCCACAAAACACGTTTTTGGGAGTAATAATTCGCAAATTCGAAGGACAAAGTGAGTACCTCTCCATGGTTTCCAGTGTGCTGTGATGCCTGCCTTTTGTGTCTGCATCCTCATAATAATAATTTGGTTGTTAGGGAATCGCCTAATAGGCCTGCTTTTATAACAATAAGCTTAAGATGCAGATAGAACACAATGAACCTATTCTATGTTTTAATGATTTTATATGTCAGAGATGCATGAAAAGTCATTTTAAGTGAATTATCCAGCTACTCTGTGTCTTAGCACCTCACCTGCTCCAGTGGAAAGTGTAGTTCAAAAAGCTGCATATGAGAAATAAGGATCAAGCATTTAATCCCCCAAAACCTGAATTGCCCATAATAATAATAATAATTATTATTTGTTATCGTTATTTAGGAATATTCAATATAATGAAGGGATAATCCAGCTTCCAACAGTCACCATGTTTATTTAACGGTGAATCACTGCACTCAATTGGTCTTGTTTCTGTTATTCTGCCCTTGAACAAATTATCATTCCCCCTCTCTCCATCTCTCCTTTTTCAGGTAAGAAATTCATCATAGCCAATGCCCGGGTGCAGAACTGTGCTATCATCTACTGTAATGACGGCTTCTGCGAGATGACAGGCTTCTCCAGGGCGGACGTCATGCAGAAGCCGTGCACCTGTGACTTCCTGCATGGAGAGTTCACCACCCGGCACTCGCAGGCTCAGGTAGCCCAGGCTCTCATGGGATCAGAGGAGCGCAAGGTAGAGATCACCTACCACCGCAAGGATGGTGAGTACCGCTGACTCTGGGGGTCAGGTGACATTTACAGCATGACATAAGGCTGCAGTGGACTCATAGGTGAAAGAGATACTCACATCTTTTATTAAAGGAACAAGAAGCAATACTACAGGGGGAATATTACTCTTCTTACTGAACTTACTTTAGGATAAGTATTAGTATCAAAATATATTTGAGTACCCAAAAGTAAAAGTACTCACTATGCAGAATTGCCGTTGTGAGGATATCATATAATTGGATTATAATTATTAATGTAAACATCATTTTCATTATGAAAAAGGATGAGTTCATGGCTTTTTTTACAGATATCTTAATTCCCAAAAATATGCTGGCTGAACCTAGCTCTGTCAGTCGCTTCCAAAAATAATCACGTTTTGGTTTAATTCCACACATTTCGTTGAGTTACTCCACCTGCAGTGTTAATGCCAGATACGCAGTTGAATGTGTGACTGTCTCTGGATACACTGCTGGTCAGTTCTATCTCTGAGTCTGCTCCATGTAGAACATTTTGGGGCAGGCAAATCACTGAGTGCACCCATTTGCATGTAAACCCTGAGGGGGGGAGAGAGCAGCTGTGAAGGGTTCCTTTGCTGTGAAGTCCAGTTTTGAAGTGATGCAAAGCAGCGCAGGGTGGCTGGGAGATGTTCATTAGCCTGCGCCGGAGAGGGCACCATGGGAAAGATGTAGCTCACTTCCCCAGAGAGTAATGTGAGGAGAGTAAGCCGAGTGCTTTCTGTTCTCAATACATCTAAGAAGAATAGAAGTAGTGTTAGTGTTAGTAGTGAACACAGATGTCATTGCTGCATTCATTAAGCTACATCCATTAAAATGTCAGAACTCACAGGCATGACCCTCTTCTCTGACTGAATAGCCATAGTTTAAATAATGTACCTGCGTGCATATGCTGCTTATGAATTCTGCATACAGATCATGACTTGGTATGACAGCTGGTTTCATCTCGCTGAGTTATAGGTGAGCTCCAGAGTTACATTTTCAACTGTGGTAGTTCAGAAAGAGTTCATGTCTTGACCTCCCACAATGACATGTGTGTTTAGATGCTTAAGCCTCCTTGCATAACGCTTAAAGGGGAAGTTTTACTACGGCATAGGATTGATTGTTCGTTGTATGCAGGTTTAGGCTTTATTCGTTTTATCCTCATCGATTGTTTGGTTGTTTTTAATCCGATATCAACTAATCTATCGCACTCACTTTAGTTGGGTAAATGTCTTTACTGAGGCATCCATGAGTGAAGTAGCTGAGCATTGTAGGAGAAGTCTCTTGATCTGTAGAAAGGGTTGAACTGTATCTGCCTACCTACGGCTAGATGTTCTCATGAACATGAAACAAGATACCATGGGAGGGATCTTTCTGACATTTGATGTGAGATAGGAGCTCTGTATCAGTGATGGATGATGCAGTGCTCTTTGAAGATTGACCTGTGTGTGTGCTAGTGTGTAATTCATATCAGGCAGGTATAGGAAAACCCAGAGAGAGAGGTGATGTAGAATAGGGCGGTTTACAGAGTAGTGACAAATGTTAGTATCCTGGGATACACGTGTGTGTGGTCTCAAAGGTAGAAAGAGTGAGATGCATTTAGTGGATGATGCTTAGAGGCGGAGTGGAGGACTTATTCTTTGAGTGGTTGGAGTCAATATGCAACCAGAGCCTTGGTGAGGCATGTCTTATTTGATGTTTTCCAAAGTATGACACCCAGGGAAAGAACATGTTCCTAAGTTTTATGCTGTGTATTGTTTTAGTTTTAAACTTTGAAAAGGAATGCTGTTTGCAGATTTGTTCTGGCAATACTTTTCTAACGATAGTAGAACATTCTTAATATGTTTTCTGTCCTTTACTATATTTACAACTTCCCTTTGTTATAAAAGAGGTGATTACTACACATTTCTCGAAACACGTTTTTAAAAATAACCTCACAGAATCCATTAGTTAGCACTCTCATTAGTGAGCTGTATTGCATTACCACAAGAACATTCGACGTATAAAGCTTCTGGGAATATTTGTTTAACTAATTAAACCAAACAAAGATCTTTGAAGACCAAACATCCGCCTTAGGGGAACCAAGCTTCGGCATAAGTAGTGTACTTTCACTTTTGATTCTTGGGCACTGACTCATAATGTAGCACCCTTATACTTTATACTAGGTTTCAAGTACGTTAAATATGACCATTACAGGTCTGATGCTCCTGTCCTCTAGGCAGACTTATTGTCAACCAGGCCAAGCTGCATCGATCTGCTGAGCAAACAGCATTAATGAGGACACAAATACCTTCATGTTGCATTGATCTCCAATACCGGTGCATTCGAGAGGAGAAATCAATGAGGGCTGAACGCCCTGCCCCCACCGACTGACCATAGTAGGAATGAATTGACCTCAAGTGGGACGAAACACGGAAAAACAAGACCATGACCTCAAGTATTTTTTTTCTGTTTTGTTTATCTCTTTTTGTATTTCTTTGTCTTTTTTTTGTTGTGTTCTCTTAATTCTCTGTCAAAGCGTCTTTGAGTTTCATGAAAAGCGCCATGTATTATTATTATTATTATAAGTTTGAGAAACGAGCAAGGACATGTTTATTTGGTTCTACTTGAGGCTTTTTTGTAGTTGCATGAAACTACAGAAGACAATGTCAGGTGAAGATATTAAAAAGTGTGCTGGCTTCTGGGAGCCTTCTGATTGGAATGGACCACATTAAGACTTAAGATTTCAGATTGCAGCCACTTAAGAAATACTTTGATCTTAGATGTAACTCCCTCCCTCCCTCCCTCCACCCACTGCACACACACAGCTCTAATTTTCTATCTCTATTGTCTCCTGTATTGGAGTTCCAGGGGAAATGTCATTGCAGCAAGCTGATTGCTCTCCTTGTGGTGGACCGTTGGGGTTTCTGCGAGCCAATCTTCTTCTTTTTAATCCCGTGACCCGGGGTCTGCATTATAAACGCGTCGCCCGCTGTCCTTTACAGCCCGTGAAGGAGAATCTCCTCGTCAGCACAATCTCTGGCACATTGTTAATGCTTTGTGATTTGTGCCTTCGCAGGTCCACTGGTCCTTTTGCCTCCGATTGCTCATATCTCCATGACCTCGAAAGAGAAAGTAGGGTCTAAAAGTAGTCAAAAGTGTATTCCAAACCCCTGTGCTTGACATTTAGGTGCTACATTTGTAACAATTGTATTTTTGTTTACCTTGGTAGGCTGTACGTTCAGAGCACTGCCTCTTCTCAACTCTATCAGCACCTGAAAAGACAGAGTGTGACTCACTGGTGCTATTTCGATTTGCACTTTGCTGTCATCATCCCATCATTTATGCATGTAAGTCATTCCATTTGTATCCAATGGAGAAAAACAAACCTGTGTTTCTGTGAGGATGCTGCAGTGTGTGCGCAGTATGTTTTATGGGCTTACTATGTCTACAGATGATCACAGATACACAATTATAATCACAAACAAAGCAAAACTCTGTCAACAACAAGGATTTCTGTCACTGAGAACAAAACTGTGCTAACCACAGGGTGCCTTGCTGGTGATGGGTTTAAGATGATTCTTATGAAACTGTCAATTTGAATCAAGGATAAATAACTGCAAGTTTTTTATGGATTTGTCCCCTGTCACTTTCTTTTCAAACAGAATAACACAGCCTTGAAACAAAGTGAAAAGAAAATAGAAAGACTAAGCAGGTTAGAACCAGAGATGTCGCTACAAAATCCTGAGGGGCTGTCATATACAGCTTTGTTGAAACTACAGATAAAGAGTAAAGACGTCAAATATAATAATTTAATTAACCATAGTCATAGCCCCTCCATTAAGTGGCCTTACAGTAAGTGTTGGAATGTTGCCAAGACGTTAGATTTGGGTTCCCTTTCTCCTGGCAGACTCTTGTTAAAGATAGCCGCATGGTCTATTTAAATGCTAATGCTTCATCGGGTAATTACACAGTAAATTAGTGAGAAATTGGAATTTGCTAAACGACATGATCTCCTCTTAACTAAAACAAATGGTAAAGCAATAAGCACAGACCCTTATATTTAAATACCGACTGTTTCCTACATTACAAAACGGTGCGGTGAGCAGCTATAGCTAACACTACATTCAATGCTTTTAGTCTTTGGTCTTTTATTTATGAATAAAGGCCTTCAGCCCTGCACATACATGACTAAGGTAAAGGTAAAGCATATTTTCAAATATCCACGAGTATTTACTGAGCAACAGTTTCTCTATATGCCTCTCCAGTCATTGATTCAAATCGAATAATCACAGTGTCTTGCTGTCGGACTAAAGGGCCTCTCAGGGGTCTATCAAGAAAATCCATAAGCTCAGTACATGGTAAAAGCTTTCACTTGCAAATAGCAAATGAGACACGCTATAAATAAATTCAAGTTAGTTGTGCTTCAGTGATGCTCGCTGATATCAGAACTTTTTTCATCAGTGCCGCTGAAAATGCCATACTAATGTTGAATCTTCAGATTGTGATAGCTGTTAAAAACATGACATCTTTGCTAGAGTACCTCACTCTGGGGACGGAGATGTTTTTAGTGTTGTTTAGTAATTCAAAAATGGCTTGTTTTGTCCAACAGTTAAGCACTGTAGAAAAAAAGGATAACAATTAATGAAGCAGTCTTTTTTTATTCTATTCTGCCTTTTCAAAACAGGCGCAACATTACCCACAATGCAGTTCAATTGCAGACAGTTCAATAAATCCGGGAGTGTTACGCTAATAGCAGCTCAACCCAGAAATGACATCAATTCATACAGCTCCTTGTTGGTCCTTTATACTACGTGTTTCACCTGTTACCCCTTTAAGTGGCTTTGGCTGTCACATAGTTTAAAAATAACTCCAAGGAGAAACTTGAAAACCAGCGGAGCTATCACCACCCTGGAGGAAACACACAAACAGTTCCAAACACTTGATAGTAGTTAATCATTTGTAGCTGATTTAAGGTGTTTTTTAAGATCGACATTTCATAGTCTTGCAGTAATGCTTCAGATGCAACTTGTGACCAAGTGGTGTGAACTGCTCTCAAGATAACAAGGAACCAGTCAATACGGCCCTGTAGCCTCAGAGGAAGTAGGGCACGATAAGTGATATGACTCGGGCCATTTGCTTGAAGCCGTTTGATGGTGTGACTGCGGAACAAAAATCGTCCTCTGTAAAAGCAATTATTGTAGATTCAACCAACATAGGCTTTTAGTTTGTGGGTAGCTTGTGTCTGTGAGGGAAGAAAAAGAGAGGTGGCAACACAAAGACAAAATGAGGCAGATCAATTAGATGGGGTGGGGTGGGGGGTGCCCTAAACTACGTGTGAAGTTGTGTGTGACAGTGAGGGATGAAGGTGTAAGAGAGCGGCAGGAATGCGGCGCAGCTGAATATCAGATGGCTTCTTCCATGGCAGGAACACCCTCTTGAATCCAGTCCAGCAGCTTTAATTATGGATGTACATAGTTCGGATTCCCTCTGTCTCTCTCTC